>NC_031501.1:6239034-6276211 GCF_000237925.1 Schistosoma mansoni | reverse complement strand
TTTCGATGGTGGTCTAGCTTTAACTGACTCATGATTTCAACTGTGAAAAAATTCTGGGAAATATCAGTACCTAATTTAAATAAAATTATTAAACATTGATGATATTGTATAAGATGATAATGGAATCTTCGTATTGTAAGTGTCCAGCTTAGAATGCAAAACACCAGAAAACACATAACAATAATCACTTTATTAATTCTATTAAGGTTATTGTGTCCCAATGTCAAATAGTTGCAAAAATTGTTTGCTTAAGCTTTTTAAAATGAAAAATCTATAGGACTGAGACACTAAACCAGTAATGTCATTTGTTAAGAGGTTGCTTTATAATAAGAATTGATTGAAGTTGAAAATTTACATTATTAAGTTTGATCTAATGTAATCTAGATTTTTATATATGGGATCATAGATATACTCAAATGATCTATTCAGTGTTGTATCGACTTATGTCAGTTTATAATATATCGACTTATTCCATTCTATGAATATCCCATCATAACTTATTAAAATAAATTCATTTCATCATTTATAGGGTTTATTTTTCTAGTTAAATAAACACTTAACAATTATGATTATAAAGGTTAACCATCTGTTAAAAATCTCTCAATTCATTTCTATTGAGGTCAAAACAAAAACTGAGAGAAGAAGAAGTAAAACCTAATGCATAAATCTTGTCATCAGTTCATTATACTAGTGATGACCTTAACTATAATATTTCATTTTATTAATTTAAAACAATACGATAACGTTATATGACTGTGGTAAATAAAATGAACATTGATGTAATCATTCCCTTTAGATTCTATAAGAGAAATATCATAGTAACAATTTAATTTTCTATACTAGATGTTATTTGAATATCTTTGAAAAATTTCTAAATTGTGTAACATTCTGATGGTTATAAGCAAAGATGGGTAGTGGGTAACAGTGGAATCCAGGACGTGCGTTTGAAGCGAACGGTACTGGGTTCCAGTTCCAGAGTGAACATCAACTCTGAGATGCAGGTACATCCAGCTGACGAGTCAGAAATAGGACGAAACGAGCTTCCTGGATTCCACTGCTAGCCAACATCCATATTTGCTTCTAATGCTTGTAAATTGAAATATCATCAATTAATGATTGAATATATGAACCTAAAGAAATATATATTCTGATTCAGTAGAGAGAATAGTCCCAATTTTTCTACTAATCATTTGATCACCCACTCCTAACATAACTAAATTGACTAAATGTTTACGACGATAATTAAGCGAAACTAATGGACAAAATCTATTGTGAGGAACAAAAGATACGTACACGTGCATCCATTCAGTCACATTATTGTAGCACATGACAATGGTCAATATGCCATGAATATGCTGCTCCGCGCTCACGGAAAACATTTTGGCCTAGCTGAGCGAAGGTGTGGTGTGAACTGTTAACAGATGAGTATCAGACCACCTCGTCTAAAACAGTAATGAGTCTGTTATTATAAAACAACTGTCAATAACCAGACATATTGCTTTAAATCTCTGACAATCAATCAGATATAATATTGTAAAAGTGATTGACTTACAAACTATAAAAAGATTGTAGCCATTCACCTGAAAGAAATAGGTTCATTCTCATTTCCCATTTTAGTCAGTTTCAGAAACAGAATTAATATGGCTCATATGTATGTACCACTATAGTCTAAATTAATATGACTTAAATCTAACAGATTTAGTTATTGTATTTATGTACATGTGATTCATGCCAGTTTATCTATGTCTAGAGTAAAAGTAATATTCTTCACGGATTGAAATCATAATGTAAAACAGAAGCATTGAAACAACTGTTTTACGTTAATAGGAAAATTCACAGTAATGTAAACAAACCTAAACACCAAGGTTTAAAAATTTTAGGTGCTTACGATATCACTTATCAACTTTTAGGCTCCATACGATAGCTTTATTTTAACATTGGTCTTGAAAGGTATGACTTTGATCGTCAGTGATAATAGTTTTGAATTGCAAATATCCTTTATTTCCGAGAATATTGTCTTTACTCTGATAACTCATACCTTGACAGATGCATAGGATCCTCCTTGTCATTCAATTATGTTGTCCAGGCACATGAACGCTTCCACCTCTTTGAGGGCTTTACCCTCAAGTATACTGTCTTCGTTGTACTTCAAGATTTAGCTTTGCCCTTGTGAATGTTGAGGCCTACTTTCTCAGAAACCACTGTTACACTTGCTGTTTTCGGTTACATTTTCCTCTGTTTATGTGACATCAGATCTAAGTGATCTTCAAAGTTTAAATAATCCAGCCGTGTTCAACGTGTCCACCATATTTTGTGTTTCTCTTGTGCTGTGGAGTCTGTCTATTCAAGTGCTCTTCAAAGTGCTCTACCAACCTATTTCTCAGCTGTTGAACTTCAGTTATTGATCTTCCCCTTTCGTTTTTGTCTTTTTGTTCTAGTTTACCTTTTTTCCTTCAGGCTTATGGGTTTTATCATATGGTATTTTTCATTTTCCCTTGTCCTACAGTTTTTTCTGCTATAGTTGCTACGTCATCCATTGTGTTTCCACAAACCAGTTCTAACTCTTTCAAGCACTAATTTTTTGGTTTCTATATATTCAACCTGTGCCTTGTCTCTTTCTGATTTTGTTCAAGTTATTGTTGACTTTGATGTTCTTGTTCTTTGTTTTTCTAGCCTTGCCCAGGCTGCTCATAGAGATTCATCTGATACGTTGGTGCTTCTTGAGGCTAGACACTTCTCGATATATTGAAGTTAATGTTTGTTAATTCTCCTTAGACTTGCTTTGTGTAGTGGTTTCCTTTTTCTCTATTTAATCTTGTAAGGCTTAGAACATGTTGCCCAAAGCTGTCTTTAGCTACTTGGACTTGTTATCGTTTCGAAGAAAGGCTAAATTAAACTCCTGTTGTGTTACTTGTACAGTCGTACAGTGTTTCTTGAGCTTGAGTTTTAGCTTAGTCACCAGCAGATGATGATCTGAAGCTAAATCAGCTCATACCTTTATTTTCACATCTATCATGGACCTTCGGAATATTTTATTTATGCATAAGTGATCGACTTGGTTTTAGATAGTATAGGCCGGTTAAATCTATGTAGCTTGATGATACTTTTGTAAGGGGATATGCTTCAGACTGTAACGTTGTTGTTGAAAGCATATAGATCTGTCAGTTCCGACCATTCTCATTCCGTCTTTTTCGGTTGATATCTCCCTGTGATATGTTTGTGCTCGGTGTTGTTCTTCCAACATTGACTTTCAAGTTCCTCATGAGGATGGTTGTGAGTTTTCCTGGTCTTTTTTAATGATGGACTTTGGCCTGTCATAAAACTGGTCTATATCTTCATTATCTCTACCAGTGGTGAGTGTGTAGCCTTGGATGACATTTATTCTAATCCCTCCCTGCTTTTTTTCAAGGGCGCTTCGATAATCTTGAAGTCATGAAATTTTCGTTTTATAGGCACTTATTTGAATAGCATCAGTGTAACTTCTTGTGTTCGAGGAAGGTAGTCTCATATTTGTGATCAGGGTACAATAACATTTCATCTGTAGTCAGTCTTTTCTTAGGAAGAAATATTATCGGTGGATAGGATTAAGTTTACGAAAACCATTTATTTGGGATCATAAGGTAAGTCATATCTTGAAAACTTCAGTGCAAAATGAACAGAGGTATATCAAAGTATACATGGCGTTGGTAATCAGGGCCAGAATTTAAGATCGTGAACTCTTCATGAGAAATGAGAATTAGAGCTCAGTAAGCATGTGCTTGAAGATCCCTTGTTGTTGGCTATGCTACAATAGTGGTATTATATTTAATTATGTATAAGTTACTTATATCTTCTATTGTCCCTCATCGCATCATCCTTTACTCTGTGTGTATTTTTCTCAGACATTATCAGTAAAATATTCTTTACATATGGTGATGATGTATTTTGATTATTCAATACTGATTCACTGCATAGTTATAATTTAGTATTATGGGAGATACTGTGTTTAACCATGAACGTTCGCTTATCAAATTATGTATACTAGTAGGTACCCGATCGTATACTGTGGTTGACATTGTAATCATGAATTTTAATTGGTACAGAATGCAATTTTAAGTTTAATTTATTTGAGACTTTGGTGAATGACTAGTCATAATTATTACAAAGGAATTGAACTAATTCATTTCTTAAGAAACTAGAAGAATTTTTTAAAATTTTTACTCTGTAGTACATTTTACGTTACATATATACACCCGCAAATTCACTTAATAACTTATGATAATTGACAACTAATTTATCCAATAGGGATTCTTTCTTTCTTTTTCTGTTTATTTAATATTCTAAATCAGAAGGGGTTTTGTGGAGATTTCAGTATTTTCATAGTTGAAATCCACAAGGCAGGATCGTGGATGCGCACTGCTGGGGAGTCTCATAATAGGACGAAACGGCCGTTCAATGCTTCCAGGTTTTCCATGGTGGTCTAGCTTATAGCAACCATCCTACAATCAATTTCGATTATAGCCAATTTTGGTTAAGCCCTTTTTATAACTTACTTAACAGACATCGTTATTTGGATAGTAACAATTTGCATATTCTTTGCACTGCTATACCACTAGAGCACATGACGCTCTATCCGAAATGTTGACTACTTAAATATCATTCGATGACTCATACTCCACCCCATATATGTACGCACGCAAATACTATTATCAGCCTTTGTTTTGCTTTGTTGTGCCCTTATTAAATGTGACTATAAATTGCCTGTGTAGTTGCTTGCTATTCGCTCGCTTGCTCTTCGTTCGTTTCCTTCGCTTATTCGCCTGTTCACTCGCTCTCTCGCTTGCCGCTCACTCGCTCGTTGATATTCGCTCAGGTGTTGTTAGCTTTCTGACCTGAGTTATTTGACAATAAACTGTAGTCGCTGCTATCCTTTGTCTTCTGATTTTACGCACCGTTAAGATTAGAATCATAACGGTTATCGAAGTAAACAATTAACGAATCGCGGCACTACAGAATTGGATGCCTCGCCGAGCGAACATAAAACAATTTTCGACGAAATAATTTCATTTCGAAAATTCAACGTACTCTGTTTCTATTCGAATTATTATCTGGATTATAATCATAATTGTGGATTTATTATATCACAATTTTAATCGTACGTACATTATCCCATTTTTGAACTTAACGATAATATTCATAATAAATAACGATTATTCACGAACAATTGATATATTGGTGCAATTCAGTAAGTCCGTTCTATGTTATATATTGTACCATTTGTTGTTATCATTGTTTTCATCGATTCATTTCTCTCAGTGACAATTACGTTATATTCGCATACTATTTAATTTATTATTATTAGTAGTAATGTCTTTAAATAACGAAACAATCGATCTTTCACAGTCACCATCCGTGGGAGTTATTAATGTTACTATTCCCTCTTTTAATGTTACTGATCCTCAACTCTGGTTTATTAGACTTGAAAATTACTTCGTAGCCAATCGTATCATTTTACAGCGACATAAGTTCGGCTATGCAAGCTCACTACTTCCAGATGAAGTAGCAGTCAACGTACGAGAGGTCCTAACTAAGCCGGATGCAGTAAATCCGTACGACGTATTGAAACAGGCGGTAATAAAAGCTCTCTCGTTAAACGACCGGCAAGCTGTCGAGCAGTTGCTCAGTGAAGTTCAAATCGGAGATAGAACGCCTTCGCAGTTAAAAACGCATATGAGCAACGTAATCGGAGACAGAAATGTTGATAAAAATATATTTTACCACTTATGGTTGCGACGACTCCCACCGAACGTACAGCAGATCCTCGCTGTTGGAGATAGCGATGTAGACATAGACAACATCGCTAAAATAGCCGATAAGATTTACGAGAGAATGAGACACGCGACTACACAAACACTCAACTCCACAGTTGACGAAAGAATCGAGGCCTTGCAAAAGGAAATTAATGCGCTATGCCACAAACTAACGACTCTAAATCACAACGACAGGAAAAGAAGTGGGTCGCGCAGCAGATCAAGAGATAGAAACCGATCATTTTCTAAGGGACTACCAGATCCTGCTATATGCTGGTACCATCAAACATTTGGCTACAGAGCTCGAAAATGCAGGTCTCCATGCAAATTTAAACGATCCCAACGATTCTCAGTAACGACTACAACGATCAACGCAGCTCCCAGGAGCAATCGTTTATTCTATGTTCAGGACAGAGTAACAGGCGCACAATTTTTAGTAGACACGGGAGCAGAGATAAGCGTCGTTCCCCCATTGAGCAACGAAAAACAAAATATCGATACTGCGCTAACTCTTAAAGCAGCGAATAGATCCGACATAAAGACATATGGCAAGCGAAAACTAACCTTGAATTTCGGCCGTAGTATTTCACTTCGCTGGGAATTTGTGATCGCTGATGTTTCCGTACCCATAATTGGTATCGATTTCTTAAAGAATTTTGACCTATTGGTAGATTCTCGACGAAACCAACTAGTGAATGGAGAACGCTCAGTAGTCATAAGAGGAGTGACCACCGATCATGTATCTATGAATTTAGTAGTGTCGAAAGATAAGAACGAGCAATATGTCACTTCTAAATAAGTTCGCCGATTTAACGAGGTCATCATACGACAACAAAGATCTTAAACATACAGTACAGCACCATATCGTCACGAAAGGTCCACCGACTAGAGTAAGAGCGCGAAGGTTGGACCCAAAAAGGTTAAACATTGCGAAACGAGAATTCGAAAAACTAATGAAACTTGGTATCATAAGGCCATCTAATAGTCCCTGGGCATCTCCGTTACATATGGTTCCCAAAAAGAATGGAGAAATCAGACCATGTGGAGATTATAGAGCCCTCAACAAGCAAACGATAGCAGATAGATACCCAGTGCCACATATTCACGACATCACTACCGAAATGGAAGGTGCTACGATTTTTTCGAAAATTGATCTTGTTCGGGCGTACTACCACATTCCAGTGGCCCCAGAAGATGTACCGAAAACGGCTGTAATCACTCCATTTGGTTTATTTGAGTTTTTGCGAATGTCATTTGGACTAACTAATGCAGCTCAAACTTTTCAGCGATTTATTGATCAGGTTGTTAGAGGTTTGACAGGGGTATACGCATATATCGATGATATATTAGTAGCTAGCGCTACTGTGGAAGAACATCTACAACATCTACGACAGTTATTCACGAGACTTCAAGAACATGGTATTACTATTAACGTGGAGAAATGTGAATTTGGAAAGAAATCATTGCAATTCCTAGGTCATATGATAAATTCTCGAGGTATCATGCCAGTTCCAGCAGAAGTTGCTGCTATTCGTAATTATCCGTTGCTCGAGTCACAAAAAAAGTTACGACGATTCTTGGGACTAATAAACTATTATAGGCGATTTATTCCAAACTGCGCAGCAATACTACAGCCATTAACGGACGCTTTGCGCGGAAATATCCGAACATTCCATCTATCGACAGAGGCTATACAAGCTTTTGAGAACGCTAAGCGAGCACTTCATGAGAAAATGATATTAGTACGACGAAAGAGCGAAGCGCCACTAGCCGTCATGACGGACGCATCGAACATAGCAGTGGGAGCAGTACTGCAGCAGTTAGTAAACGGTACATGGGAACCGATTTCATTTTTCTCGAAGAGATTAAATCCTACACAAACGAGGTACAGTACGTTCGGAAGAGAACTATTAGCGATTTACTTGGCAATCAAGCATTTCCGACATATGATAGAGGGTACCATTTTCACAGTGTATACAGATCACAAACCCCTCACGAAAGCATTAAACGCCAAGCAGGATAACTATTCGCCGAGGGAAATTCGACAATTAGAATTTATTTCCCAATTTACATCTAGCATACAGTATATTGAAGGTAATAATAACGAAGTGGCAGATGCGTTGTCCAGAACAACGATAAACGCGATTATTACAAATGGAATTGATTATCACGGTCTCGCGAAGTTACAAGAGACAGACATCGAACTAAACAAGCTAAGATTCGATGACACGACGTCATTATTATTCGAAGATATTCAGTTCGGCAACGCGAAAGTAATATGTGACATGTCGACAGGCCGACCTCGCCCATTCATTCCTAAACCATTACGACGGAAAGTATTCGAAAGTATCCATAACCTATCGCACCCGGGAATAAAAGCCACGATGAAATTAATCAGTGAGCGTTTCGTATGGACAAAAATGAATCGCGATGTACGTAATTGGACACAAACATGCATGAAATGTCAAAAAGCCAAAGTACATCGTCATACTAGCTCGCCAATGGGTTCATTTTCACAGCCAGACACTCGATTCGAACATATACACATCGATATTGTGGGACCACTGCCAGTTTCGAACGGGTACAACTATATTTTTACATGCATCGATAGATTTACCCGATGGCCTGTAGAGGTACCAATAAAAGACACCTCAGCCGAATCCGTAGCCAAAGCCCTTATCGAAAATTGGATTTCTTACTATGGTATACCGGCAATTATCACGACCGATAGAGGAGCTCAATTTGAAAGTCGACTCTTCCAGCAGCTTACAGAACTCCTCGGAATTAAACGTATACGAACGACATCCTACCATCCAATGGCAAACGGAATGGTTGAACGCCTACATAGGCAGTTGAAAGCATCCCTTACATCTGTCATTGTCAATAACGATTGGGCTAATAAGCTTCCCTTAGTCATGTTAGGTTTAAGAACAATAATTAAACAGGATATGGGATGTTGTCCAGCCGAGTTGGTATATGGAACTACTTTACGTTTACCCGGAGAATTTTTCGCTTCAGGTAAAAGTGTTCCGACTGATGTAGCCAACTACGTGCAACGCCTGAAGAAACACATGAACGATTTAAAAATAGCACTTCCCAGACTACAACAACGACGAGTATTCGTACCTCAGCAACTACATAATAGCACGCACGTATTTATCAGAAGAGACAACGTACAACCACCTCTGCAGCCGAACTATGAAGGTCCATTTAAAGTGATTACGAAGACAGATAAGACAGTCACGGTAGAAAAAGCTGGGAAGACAGACGTAATCAGTATCGATCGAGTGAAACCAGCTTTCATCGATAGCGATTTTCAATCGACAAGCACGAGCCTCTCGAAGACGATCACACCGACGAAATACGAGTCTCAAGAGTCAACGACGCTAACGCACCAAAAAGAAGAGACTCCGATAACGACAAAATCTGGTCGCAGAGTAAGATGGCCGCAACGTTATGTCGCTACAGTCTTTTACTGACGATTTTCTGCTATTTCGAATATTAATTAAAATTCTTCCTCTTCATTGTATACATATAGATTATTAAACTTATGTTAAACGCTACTAAACTCGACAAAGCTTATGTACCTTTACGCTCATACGTGTAATTTTTTTCGAAGCGATACCATATTCCTTCTACATCTTACCGCTATTTTGTATAGCCTAACGGACGGGCACGAACTAAATGCACATTAACTTCATTCTAATTTTGTACAAGCCCATATCTTCGAATGATTGTAACTACGCTATTCAATTTACTGTACTTTATGCAAACACAGACATTTTTTCATATATCTTTGTTTGCAGGGGGGAGTTATATAGCAGCCATCCTACAATCAATTTCGATTATAGCCAATTTTGGTTAAGCCCTTTTTATAACTTACTTAACAGACATCGTTATTTGGATAGTAACAATTTGCATATTCTTTGCACTGCTATACCACTAGAGCACATGACGCTCTATCCGAAATGTTGACTACTTAAATATCATTCGATGACTCATACTCTTCCCCATATATGTACGCACGCAAATACTATTATCAGCCTTTGTTTTGCTTTGCTGTGCCCTTATTAAATTTGACTATAAATTGCCTATGTAATTGCTTGCTACTCTCTCGCTCGCTCGCTTGCTCCTCGTTCGTTTCCTTCGCTTATTCGCCTGTTCACTCGCTCTCTCGCTTGCCGCTCACTCGCTCGTTCATATTCGCTCAGGTGTTGTTAGCTTCCGAACCTGAGTCATTCGACAATAAACTGTAGTTGCTGCTATCCTTTGTCTTCTGATTTTACGCACCGTTAAGATTAGAATCATAACGGTTATCGAAGTAAACAATTAACGAATCGCGGCACTACACACTATCAAGTTATCGACTTAGCTACTGAGTCCAGGTAGACATCAACTTGAGAATGGAAGTTTAATTTGTATTTCGTATTAGTTGTCTAAATTTCACCATTTGATGTTCAGGACTTCAAATGATAATTCTATTGCGTGATTACATTTATATTCATTCAGACATTTTAGATCAATTTAAGTTAATAATGAAAAACCGATCCAAATAAAATTTATTAATATAACCAATAGGACATGATTACAGTAAGCGAATATGCTTTTTCTTTGGAAAAGATCTCTGTTATATTTTGCTGAAATGACTATGAATGTAAAAACTACAAAATAAGTCTTCCTTGTTAGTTATTCTGTCAGGAAAAAGACTGAAATAGATCGATTTAATGGGGAGGTGAAACTGTAAGGTAAGGATTCATTTATCAATAAATCACTGATTTTAAATGATATCCATAATAATAATGAAATGTTTGCTCCGTTAATAAATTTGAAGGGCTTTAAATAGGGCTTCATCAATGAGAATAGTAAAGAGGAGAACGTCTTAAGAAATCACAGTAGACAAGAAACCTTTTTTCATTCAACTTGAATTAAAATGTGACGATGTTGTAGCAACAATAAACAGAATAATAAAAACCTCACTGACCAGAACGTGTCCTGCAGCATAAAACATTATGTTCTTTGTTCAGCTATTCTACATCCCAATGGGCAGTTGATTGAAGGTCTTTATCTTAGATTTGTTGTAGAACATGCTGACGAAGTCATTCGTGGAGAAAATAAAGTTGTTTTCGAGTGAAAGCCTGCCTTTTGGCGAAATTCTCCCATTTTCGAACAACGAGAAGCGTACTACGCTCATATGATTATCAGATGGTGGAAAAGATTTGTAGCTCAGGTGGTTGATTTTGATGGAGTTTTATTCTCGAAGCTGGATGGTTCGGTCGTGGAGCTTTCATCGTTCTTTTGAACGATATCATCAGCACAAACTTCGGGCCGATAAATACTCCATTCATGTTATCACCAACTGCATGTACAAATTTACATTTGTCTGCGAAAACAGTTACATTGGTAAAACAGAAAGAGTGATCTATGCTCGATCCCAAGAACACGTTCTCAAATCTCTTAGATCTTTGGGATTAGAAGCATCTAGAAGTGCTATAGCAAAACATCTCTATGACACAGGACATTATTGTGAAAAACGGAGATCATCAAGGATCATCAATCGGTAGTTGAATTCCGTTTTTCTTGACTTCACTGAAGCCACTACCACCAAACGCATCAAGCCGAGCTTATGGATCCAAAAGGAAACAGTTGCAAACGTTTCCTTACCACAATGACATAATCGTCAATTTATTACGTCATTCTCGTAATTTTTTCTCCCTTGCTCTAATTGCATCACTTCTTTCAAACTCTAAATTTTGTTTTTACCTGACTAATCTCAACTCATATTATCCTTAATCTCTATTAATTCATTCTCAACTACTTCATTATATAACAAATCAATTATTTCAGCACTATGATCTCTTATTATTGCGTCTGATGATCCAAAATCTTCATTAATTGGAAGTGCTAATCCACCATGATGATACATATCCAGTTTTACTATTACAAGTATGTAAACGCAAGGATAATTTCGATGTCACTATATATTATAGTTTCTAAACTGCTGGTACGAGAACCGAACGAAATAAAATGAATTCATGTTACCCTGCTCAGTTCTTTGTTCTTACTCTCTTTTTAAAATGACTGAATATGTATGCACAATTTATAAAATCAATAGATCAGGGTGTATCTCTTAAATACATTTTGTTCCCAGTCGGAGAGTTTTACAAATAGCTCATTGAATTATCTTTGCTTGAGAGGTTACATTATTGACAAAACTCTATGATAACTATTGTTCAATGTTCTTTATAGGCTTTTAATTATAGTACATGAGTGCTCAAAATTATTAAATTAGTAGATAATTAAATTCACTTTTTATTGTTTGCTTGAATCTGCCCACCGTTCATCTTTGTTTATATTGCTTGTGAATTAAGGCTATATTGAGACAGTATGCACATATGCCAATAAGAGACTGATCAATTACAGTTCTATAAATCAATGGTAAGATTCAAACAAACAATATCAAGTGAGTTCAAACTTCACCCCATTGCAAAAGCAAGTGGCTATCAGGACTCAATGGCCGAGTGGATAACACGATGGCGTTTGAAGCGAACGGTACTGGGTCCGAGTTTTCAATGGTGGTATAACTTTGATCAATTCCATGATTCAATGCAAGTCAATAAACCTCCACAAACTTTTTCTGACGTATATATTTATACGTTTAGTAAGATATTACATACTCATTTTGTACATTCGAATGGATTTATTTTTAATTATTAATCATTTTAGAATTTGAATTTACACACTGATAAAATTTCATTCTGATATTTCTTTGACTCTTCAATTGGTGCGTTATTCAAATTCAAAAGTGGATTGTTATGATTCCTGTTATTTAATGAAGGTGATCTGAAAGGCAAGACATCAAAATGTGATGAATAATGGTGTTTAGTGAGTGGTAATTTTATGAATATACAGTGATGAAAACACTTATTTAAACATTCATGCTTTCATTATTGTATTGGTTGTTTGAATCAACTCATTGATGTTTACGACTGCAATTGATCCGTCTCTTTTGGCATATATGCATCCTGTATCGATTGACACGATAGTGTCTTAAGTCATAAGCATGAGTTATAAGCCGTCAAAGACATTTTGCTACTATAGATGATAATACAGCAATGACTCAGCAGGAATACGGTGAAATGAATTTATACTCTCAGGCACATGTGTATGAAGTATGTACACCGTCTTGCTTTAAGAATAACTAATACTATTTTTTCTTGGTTGCAAGCAGATGGCGAAAATCCACTAAATAAATGCATTTATTTACTTCTATAATCTAATAGTTAAATTTATGAGTCAATTAAAGATAGAAAACTATAGGAAACCTGAAAGAACTTGACGGCCGTCCCGTCCTAGTGTAGGACTTCTCAGCAATGCACACCTACGATCCACCTCGCGGCACTCGAACATAGGATCGATAGGTCTCGCGCGCGAACGCTGAATTGATATCGAATGGTGTTAATGTACAACTTCAACCAATCGTTGTTCTTTTTGAACTCAAATTTTTATACGTGTCTGATCAAGTTTAATGGGCGGTTTTTACAATAGGATCAGTCGTTTTACACTAGTGATACTATGAAAGGAGACGTAAAACTCTTAACTGAAACATCGATGAACAAAGGTTATTCATAAAAATTTATAAACTGTCAGAAAGGCAACAATATGACAAAACCTACTATATTTTTGACAATCAAAAACAAATCTATATTACCCTACCGCCCGAGAGGTGAATTAAATAGTCTTATGTTGAAAGGAAGACTAAAATTAGCTATCAGTAGGACATTTTATTCCGCCTAACTTATGATTATCGAAAAGTCAAGATCTATGTTTCACGAAAATCCCAAACAATGTGTAAACAATTGTGTCATATCTCGTCACGTTTACCAATTTACATTTATATCTTGAAACACAAACATAGGGAGGATCAATCGTGTTCTGCAAATAGGGTTGACAAACATGTGCTTAAATGGCTACAAAAACAAATGAAATCTAATAGACAGATAAGATCACGCGATAGACAATTATCTTCTCCCACTGTAGAACATTTATTTAAGGCAGGTCATGTTTTATATTAAAACAGCCTCTGTAGGGTGTAAACTATGGTTTACTAAAGCCTTGGCTATGCAGAAACTAGAGCTTCCTTTATATGCTAGAGAGCAACGTGTTCTTGCCCCTAATCTGCCTTGATAATATTGTCTTATTATCCAGAGTAGTAACTGTCACATTGTTTCTTACTTTATTTTCGTTATTGCCTTTGTTTCCTCTTACCTTCTGCTTATCTATTTGACCTTTTAGTTGTTTCACATACAATGTTCAGACTAGATCACATAATTCTCATAACCATCATCTTCTCATCGCATTATCTAAATATGTCTGATAGTCTGAACATTGTAACAAAATAATACCCATGTAATGGCTTACGCTAAAATAAACCTAACAATAGTGCAATTCCCAAAACTTTGTAAAACACAGCAACCAACTGTAATGAATGATTTGTAGTCCACAAGGATTCTATAAATCAATTAGTTACATGGCCAACCAATTTCTACCGAATTCAGCATTCAAAAATTTTAAAACCTCGTTTCAATCTTGTCTAATATTGTCTAACCCCCTCTCTATATTTAAGATATTTTTGTTTCAAAAGAGTGCAACATACATTTCTTCATTTCCACCGTTATCATTATACTCATTTTTCATTGAAAACATCGAATTCATTTCTGGGAAACGTTTGATCCAATCTTGAATATCTTGTTCAACTAGTTCTTTGATAGACTTTGATTCATCATCATTTAATGAATAACATTTTAATAGTTCATTTTCTTGTAAAATATTGTCATCCTTTGAAGTGTAATGACATTTTGGATATGATACTAAATGAAATTAATTGAAAAGTAGAAAGTATAATGGAAGTTGACTGACAAGAGTTCGTAGCTGCTAACTAATTGACGTCCATTCGTTAATATAAAAATAACTTACAGATAACGTTGAAAGTACTAAGTTCAATAACTGGAGGACTGTTCTTGGTCGACTACTGCCGAAAATTTAACATACTAGGCAAAGTTTAACAGACTATATAGTGTTACAAGACTCCATGTTAAATGCGATAAGATCGTATAGCAAATGGCCCATCAGTAAGCTAGGCATCATCCACAAAATAGTTTCGATGATTTGAAAAGAAGCTTTTCAGTTTCAATATGTAGTCTGTAATCTTATATATTATTCTACAGACATCGTTGTTTTCAATGTTTTTCAAGTTAATAAATGAGACTATGTATATGAAAATGATAGTCTTTGTGCTTCTAGATATAACAAAATCTCCACAGTAAAATCCTGTACTAAGTTAGATGTGGAGAAGAGTCGTATATTCGACATTGTGATTAAGTTCAAAAAAAATTGAAACATCTATTAAGTTATTCAGACGATATGGAATATGTACAAAGGGGCCCTGAAAATGCTGGAAAACATTTTATCCAATCAGTGTTGAATAGAAGTTTGTCAGAAGAATCTAGAAAGAGAAAAGTCACATGTCACATTTCTGATTGAATGATTACCTATTCTGTTGCTATGATTAGTATGGTTCCAGAAGCTTCCAGGAACCCAAGGCAGTTTGAAATACAATAAATTCTTTCGATTTACTGTAGATAAACTAACCTTGGAGTAAAGCATTCTGTACATGCTTCGCGCCCTTCCTCTTGTTTTCAAGTTATCGTGTAAAAGACATTAGAATTACAATGAGCAGTAACTGTAAATATACTGGAATCATTCAATCCCTCAATATTTTGATATTCTTCTAATAAACGTTTTTCAATCAAAGAAATACGCAAATAATTAAAGTTTACTTCCATTGTAAATGATCTAAGAGTTCATGTTACTGATATCTCTTGACTCTATAGACATAATATTACGAAATGACTGAAGTTGACTTCAAGATGACATAGTACACTAAACATACTATGCAAATGAGAAAACCAAATACTTCAGGACGGTTTAATTCTGGAACTGAACTTTATTTTTCATAAATCATACCTGTGTAATACCATTGTCCTTTTGGTCTAGACAAGGACATGTATACTGAGATGTCGACTAAATACTTGATCGACTTCCTGGAATATCATGCTTCGTTTACAATGCCTAAGATACTGTTTAACCCTAACATGACATTTTAGTATAGACAGATTATATATCTACACTTGCACAGCCTATCACATTTCTACTCAAAGACCGAAGTATCTAGTATGATAGCTACGAAACACGAAGTAGGTGGATTTATTCCACTCATGTGAAACCATGAATGAGCATTACTTACAAACTACAAAGTAAGAAAAATATACTGTTGTTGGATGTTTTATTAGTGCTCCAAATAATATGGACAGATCGAAAGCGCAGGCCAGTCACTCGGTTGCAGTTGGACCCTAGCACCAGATCCTACGAATCTGCTCAAGGGGGAGGTGTTAGTGGGACGTAGATTGGATTAAAGCATGTTTCATGCATGATGGTGTTGCTGCGCGATGATTGGCTAATTCTAAACCGATCAGCCCGGGCATATTATTGCAGAAAAATCTAGAAGCTTCTTATGTATATACTATAAATATATGAACGTTATTCAAATCAGTGATCGCTGTTCACATACCATTATTATTTTGAATACAATTTCATTCCTGTTCAATGTGTTCTGATTTTGGGGTCTTGTTGAGTGTCATCGTATAAGAATACTAAGCAATAGGAATAGCTGGGTCGTTTAGTAGCAAAATACAATTATAACAACTTCACAATGAGAAGTAACTTCAAATCACCATCTACTGTTATCACTTACATTTTGTTATTGGTACTAACGGCTTGTGCATATTAGATGATGAACTCCATTGACGGAGAATACTATGATCATGTGTTTGACCCAGATTAATTAATACTGTATCAATGTAGTCTGAATTAGACAAACTAGAAGAAATAATATTATCATTAGGTTTATATAACTGATTGACTGAATTGATTAGTGTATTCGAATAATCATTCAATGTAGATAGATTTAATAATGTTAAGGGTAGATGTTGATTCTGTAATTGTAGAAGAAATAAACAATCAAGGTATAATAATAAATAATAATGACAAGTTAATAATTACAAATCTTTTTAAAAGTAAAACCAATACAAGTCCTAGAGTAATAGAAGCTGTAAAAGCATCAACAGTTACAATTGATTGATCACTGAGTAGCGACCACTGATATGCATGTTAGGTCTTGGTGATGACCAGCTGCTATCAGTCACATTGGCATGTGGCCGCTGGTATAAGTGACTTGCCCTATGTTGAAATGTAAGGTGGTGTTTGTAGGTATTCGACGGGAAACACTGGACCTACGTTTGATGCTATTATTTGGCACTCGTCGCCAAGATGTACTTGTCATCTTGATACAAGTGATACCCCGCAGCCGATCCACTTTGGGCCGTAACGTTACAACTTGATCCATATGATTCGATCAGCATTAAGAAGGACTGGAAATAAACGAAATCGGTCACTACTCAGCGATTAGTTAATTGAAAAAGCATCTAAGTCCTAGAAGATGTCAGTGTTAACGTCTCTGACGACAGAACTCTGTGAAAATGGGTCAAATCTGTCAGGAAGTATCAATTCCCTCAAGATCACAGACAAACTTTTCTGACGAGAGCCAAATAATATAAAACCTAGGTATCAGAGTCTCCTGTCTACTACTTCTAATCACCACCTTAATATTGGAAAAGATCTATCATAGAAAAGGAGAAATGAATTCAAGAAATGAAATCTGTCAAATAATTTTAAAATTTAAGAGGAGACACAAAATATGAATGCCCCAGTGAAATTGAAACTAATTCTGTCATTCAAGAATTCCAACCTACAATTACGATAATCATACAAATTCCATTCAAACCATCTTCAGTTAACTACACACACTTCAACCAATCACTTATTTCAATACAGTATAACATGAATAGAACTCCGCCTGTAGCCACTCCGGGGGTTACTGCCGGTCCCAAGCCCAGATAAAGGCCAAGAATTGAAATAATTTGATATTGAACATTTAGATAATAAAAAATTTTTTTGTTTTGTTAAACAGTCAAGCACTTTTTCAAGGTTAATGATCAATTTCAAGGATTTTTATTGATTCCTATTTAGGAGGTGAACAGAACTAAACGATTTTTTTTTGTAATTTAATGAATGTACTTATGATCAATGAGAACTTTTTGTTGATTATTACATGAATAATGAATAAATGTATAATGATATAATAATTGTGATTAGTGTGTTATGGAGCCTAATTAATTGTGTAATTGAACAAATAGTTATGATTCACTGAAATCATGAATCGAGCAATATGAGACTAATATTAAGAAAATGGAAGCATTGAACTGACATTTATTCCTGGGATGAGTTGGCTTTCAATGGTGGTCTAACGTTAAACGGTTCAGGATTTTATTGAAATTCGATAATCTCCACAACCATATACTGTAAATTACTATGTGCTCACTAGTGAATTGCTTCGAGAGGAAATTTCCGGAGTTTAAGTGAGAAGTCATGACAAGTGGATTTAAACTGTGTCGGATGTGATGCAGTTAACCATAGACAACAGTGGAAGATTGTCGCGCAATGTCATGAACTGATCGAAGTTAAATATAAACATGGTTGGATCTAGACTTATTGGACTAGAGTTTAGGTGTACGTGCGCAGGAACAAAGGTCCTAGCTACTACTCCGGCGTGCGAGGTCTTGGATGTGCACTGATGAAGAGTTCCACACCAGGACGAAAAGGCCATCGAGTGCTTCCAGGTTTTCAAAGATGGTCTAACTTTGATCGGTTCATGGTTTCAATGAAACTCAATAATCTCCACTACCTTATACTTACAATTACGATTTAAATAATAAGGTTCACCCTTAAGTGTATACATTCACTCTATGAGATGTATAAATAAAGTTTGTAGAAAAAGTGCACAAACAGTCATTCATACAATAAAAAGTAATGTGAAATCTCCAAATGATTTGTATTTGAATTGGTATTAAATTTTGTTTCAGGTCTTTGGTAAGTTCTGGATGCTGGTAAATGAACGTAGTTTAACTGTGATGTGTGGGCGAGAATGACAGTGATTGGTTGTCTTGATGAGTCAGACATTAGATAGGATGACAGGTGTTATGTGTTATATATATTCCCCTATCCTTATTATGTATTAACTGTTCCTTGTTGATGGACACTTATTGATTGACTGTTTCTTGTGTCGGATTTTGGTGTGGAAATATATTGACGTTATAGTCAGGCTAGTCTCGTGTTCTTGATCTGAGTCCTGTTGAAGTCCCGTAGAATAGACACTGGGTGGGAATCTAGTGTAGATATTCGTCTAAGGTAAATTAACGTCCCACATACGTGTAAGAAGTGAAAAGAACTGTTATAGCCATAAAACCCTAAAGTTATAACCAGCATCCTTTACGTTTATAACAAACTGCCTACCTAAATTTACAGTTTACACAAGTATGAGAGGGAATAATCGAACGAATTTTCAATGTAAAGGAGTATGCACAAACGGTTTGTAACACATTCAGTTCAATATAAAAGATAAATGCAATCCAATTATCATGGACGCTGTTAATAAAGACGGAAAAACGTGTTAGTTTCCCTTGAATACAACAATCGATAGTACTTCATGTTTCAAAACCTATCCGGTGTTGATGAAACATATTTATTTACCACCGCTTCACAATACGTAATGATTTTAACGAGTTTATCGGATTTCCAAGATTTATTATGAATTTTTCAGTTTTAATTTTATACATATATATTAGTGTGTGCTACTGATTTCAACAGATATAAGTAGTATGCATCATCAATCAAAATTGAAATGCCTGGTGGTAGACGGTTGAGAACATCCAAGGGAAGAGAACAAGAATAGAGAGTGATCGGTGTGAAAACGGAAGGAAAACAAAGTCTGAGACAAATTATTAATATTTTAGGAATAAAGTATTTACTTCATGATTCTCAGATTTTACTAGGAGATTCTGTAATTGTATATTTGAATACATTCAGCTATCAGTCAGTCAACTACAAAGTAGGACCAGGCATACACATACATCGGTCCAAGTTGCCATACCTCATTAGCACAACAAGATAAACACCAAATTCATAGAAGTAGTCAATTTAATGGTGGTGATAAATAAAAGAGAGGTTGTATATAAGGATATAGTACAGGAAGAAAGACAGATATGAAGCCATTTTAATCTCATAGTTTAAAGAAAGACAGGGAGTGTATACACCTACACCATTGTGATCGATTCTGAGCCATGTCAATTGGGTCTCCAACCACTGGTCACAATAGTCACGAGGACCCCAACCAAGTATTCTGCATCTACCAACATGGCTCAGACTAGAGGTTAGTGACTTTACGGACTGGTGCCACGTTTGAGTTGGGCGCCCCAAATTTCTTCTAACCATCTCCAACACAAGCCAGCATAGAGCGTCGTGGTAATCGGTGTTCAGGCATACGTAATACATCGCCCAACCATCTCAGTCGATGAAGATTCATGACCTCATCAACTGATTTACCATCATTGCCTAATACCCTGCATCTGACCTCACTATTACTTATCAGCTGATCCCAGCAGTTGCTGACAATATTTCTGAGACATCTGTGATCAAATATTAGTAACTTACGAGTATCTTGTACTCTTCGACTATCCCCACTTGTGATCCTGTTCAATGCAGTATGATTATATAATCTCAAAAATTCAAGTACAAAATTATCCATATTAATGATTTCTCACAAAATCTTTCTCAATAGCTATAAATAATTCCATGGAAAATTCATTATCATCTATAAGAATTTTACTAATGAATTCGTTGAAAATTAGTAGAGATTCAAGTAAAATGGGAGCTGTAGTTATCGTTTCTTCAATAATGAAAACTCATGTGTAAAATTAGTTATCTGAAGTTACCAGCGAGTTCAATAATCAGTTTGTGGTTTGGAGAATGCTGGTCGGCGGCCGATGCTCGATTGGGAGTAACAGGAGTAAGTAAGTCAATAATCAGGTAACTGCGAACAGGATAATTTCTATATTAGTTTTTTGTAACCAAAGTAAACTGTATAAAACGCTGGTTTATTCTATCATAACAAAAATTATGGGTATTTTTGTGAAACTTCGAAATCGACCACTTTTAAAAACCCTAGAGTAGTTTTCAGAATTCTCATTGGCCAAACCAAAACGTGGCATCAGTCCATAGTCGCTAACTTCTAGTCTGAGCCATGTTGGTAGATGCAGAATACTTGGTTGGGGTCCTCGTGACTATTGTGACCAGTGGTTGGAGACCCAATTGACATGGCTCAGAATCGATCACAATGGTGTAGGTGTATACACTCTCTGTCTTCCCTTAAACCTTGAGATTAAAATGGCTTCATATCTGTCTTTCTTCCTGTACTATATCCTTATATACAACCTCTCTTTTATTTATCACCACCATTAAATTGACTACTTCTATGAATTTGGTGTTTATCTTGTTGTGCTAATGAGGTATGGCAACTTGGACCGATGTATGTGTATGCCTGGTCCTACTTTGTAGTTGACTGACTGACAGTATTTATACCATAGTTTTACCTAATCATCTTGTTTTGCCATGAAGGTAAATTATAGTTTCTGAATCCACTCCTCTAAAAGGCTAGGGAGTTTGTGTTAAACAGTGTTCAACTAGAATTATAGAGCTTTCCGCTCCATCGTAGTATTCAATAACTTTCCTGCTGAATTCATTTCATGGTACAATAATTATTACCGTTGAGTCAATATCATGAATTTCTAGCAAGTCTATTATTCAGTTTTGTTCTGTTAACCTTCTCAGTTAGATATCTGTTATGATTTCTTATTTATGCTATGTTATGGTCATATAATTCTCGAATATCATCACGAGAGTTTTCTTCAATAAACTGTTGATAGTACATCATTGTCTATTCTAGTGTACAAATCAGTGGTTGAAGTACAGAAGAACCCTATCTCGTTAACATAACTGGTCACTGATTAGGGAGGGTAACAATTCTATTGATCCAAGAACACCATGGCATTGTCATATCACTACGCAACTAACCTGAAATTGAAACATCTTAACTTTATGGAAATAAATTTATCATTATTATTATAATAACATAAAAACAAGGCTAATTTACGATAACTTACATTTGAGTATCCATTAGTGTTCATGTTCGATCTTGATAGAGAATGAATAGATTGTGGTAAACGTATCGATGACTGATTCGATGTATCACTGATTATTGTTGATTTAAGTTTTGAGTCATTCATTGATTCATTAGTACAAGTTAGTGAAGATCCAATGACCTTTAAAACAAATCCAAATAATTACTTTGGTGTAATTAGACTGATAGGCAGATTTAAAATGGGCTTACTTAGTATCTCATTCATGCATATTGATAACCCTTACAAAAAACTAGGAACAACTGTTTTTCCATTGTTGATGAGGTGACTAACTGACAACTATAAGTTTGGGTTAATTTAGAGAATAGGATTTTAACCATAGGAATTGTTACATGATCACAGAGTGTTTCTCAACATTCTGAGTAAAATAACATTATCATTTCTCCATATATAATAAAAAATTATTTTAGTTAAAGGGATTTTTGGAGGTATGTTTAACTCGTAGGCAGTATTCTTCACAGACTAATCTCAGCTGGGGTCATGTTGATAACTAGGGGTTACAGGATAGCTTGGAACTGGCTAACAGTGAGCAGCCGCAATCCACAAGTATCTAACACAGGACTTTCAGATCTTGAAGTGGATGCTTTGGCCACCAGAATCGGTGGTTTGATGTTTGACGGTACAACTTCAACTTCAACTGATTAGTAATATAGCATGACAATCACTGAGTGACATTGGTGACACCTACTTCACTGTTCAGTGCTGACAACTATAGAGTTCAATCTGTAATAAAAAACTATTTTTTAAAAATATTTCTTACTGATGTTTATCTCTCTTATGAAGCTACAGTACTCTACCTAAGGCCAGAATAAAATATTCATAAACACTTTTCAATTCGTTAACGAACTGAACTCGAAAGAAGCTCATCCGTTGAATTTTAAACTACAAAAGTACACTTCTGGTTATGTTTAATAATCCAGAGACAGACTTTTCTACCCGAAAATGTTATAAGTTTCTGTATCTGATCATGCTCTCAGATCTCTTCACAAAACAGAACCTTATTTCTGTCTTTTTCTGTATTTTTTAAACTTTTTTTTAGACTAATGGTATGGTTGGGATGTAAAATTTATGAAGTTCTCATTTGAATTCAAACGGTGAAGTCGTCATTTCGTGGTTGAAAGTTTGAGCTTAAGTGAAATCCAGCGGTCTATTAACCGTTTTCCAGTAGTCTGATATAAGAAATCATTTTAGTAGACCCATTACTTACTTACTTACGCCTGTTACTCCCAATGGAGCATAGGCCGCCGACCAGCATTCTCCGCCTGTAGCTCCACCGGGGGCTACTGCCGGTCCATAAAAGACTGATTAAAATTAATATCAGAAGGGGTTTATGTGGATATTACAGTAATTTTAATAATTGAGACCATGAGTCAATTGAAGCTATATCACCATGGAAAACCTGGAAGCGCCGGACGGCCGTTCCGTCCTATTGTGGGACTCCTCAGCAGTGCGCATTCACGATCCCTCCTCACGAGATTCAAACCCAGAACCTATCAGTCTCACATGTGAGCGCTTAAAATTAGTTTATAATTTTAAGCCATACAACAATTATACCTGTGAGGTTGATGACAATTGATTCTGTGGTTTCTGTTGTTGTATAGGTAATAACTCTGCATAATTTATATCCATTGGTATTAATTTTGCATAATCCATAGCAAGATTTAAATCAAATTTATCTGTATATCTCATTTCATATTGATCTAATGCAACAGGCATATCAAATAATGGCCAGTAATGTTTTGGTGTTGTAAACGTTTTCAATAATTGATTATAATTATATATACATGTTATTGGAAGTAAATGTGTAGGTTCAATTGAACTACTGTTTAACATTGTTGTCTGATTTGATTTTGTCACATTCTGATTACATAATAAATCACGTTCTGACCAAATTTGATGATGAAATAATTTGGTACCACAATCAGATTTCCTAATTGATGGAATTGAATTGCCAATATTATATGGGTATTTTTCGTTAGTAACGTGTTTTGATACTGAAAAAAAAGTTAAGTAGGATGAAGAAAGTGTTTTGTATAGTTTCAACATTAACACCTATGTATGCAGAGGTAGTAAGTTATAATCAAGTGTATTCATAATGCAAATGCCTTGAATAGTTAATCGCTTGCTATTGAAATATGACTGGCTAATGTGTCAGATATCTATTTCAATGCTTATTAAGCTCCTAGTAGTCTGATCTATAATCCAATGCTAATAAACTTTATTTAACGTAGATAAACAAATAAAGATGACAAACTGATTGGAAAGCTCCATATTGTGAATGGTTACATTTACAGTTTGTGTTCATTTCATACCTGTAATAATGTTATTCAATTGATTTCCTCTATGACTCCATTTTTGTTCCAGTAATAATGGTCGGAATAGTTAACATATTCATATCTCATATACGTTTGTCCAACATGGTGGTTTAGCAGGTAAATAGTCTATTATTGGGCTGCAGATCCAGACTAGTCTACTTAAATTGGTAATAGAAGTCGACTAACATCACGATTTTTTCGCGTCAAGTACCTAAGTCAGCGTTTCGTCCCTAAGTTACTAACTATATATATATATAAGGGTTTTATGCTTTTTCAAAACATGCCTTGAATTTTCCTAACAGAACAATACATTGAGCAGGTCATCAATATTGCGTAGTAAGTCTATAATAAATAAAAGTGGGTCATTTAATTAGGCAGTGAAAACTATTCATCTGTATACAACCTTTGTGATTCCAACAATCCATCAATATTCAAGGTATCTGTGGATTATTGTTCCCAGGTGATCTATATGTTTCAGTTGTTTACTCTAAGAGAACGAGGTTTCTAGCATGTGCTCTGAAGGTTGAGTCAGGACACAAATCTTGTCAACAATTTACATAACTAAAGCACAGTCACAATTATTAAAGAGAATTATCATGTTGAATACATTTGGATACCACTTCGTTTATTTTAGGAAACTAACAAAATCCAAAGTATTATCTTTATACTTGTTAGCTGAAATTCCGCAATTGTACACTGTACAATCTAGCTTTTGGTTCCTTGAAAATAATTTGTAATCTTAGTCTGTCCAACATATAAATCGGGATGTTATCTAGCCATCAAAAACTGAGATTAGTGAATAAGCATTCAAGTTTATTAACCAGTTGTTAAATATATCATGCATAGATCACTAAAAACCATTGATTTGTAAAAGTATAGAATCATATGATAAGATGTACTTTTCATCTATTCATTAGTCGTCATTTTATGGGTACCTAAAACATTCATATGATGATCATTTATGACAACCATATTGATAATTTAAGCTTATGACCATAAACAAATCTATCTTAAATAAAACAGAACTCCGGAACTCATCATTTTATAGATTTTGCAGATAAACTTTTGAACCGATGAACTGGATTCAGTATCGAATGGCGGGGCAGTACTTTTATTGACTCCAGATTATTGTATAAACCATAATTTATAGTAAAAAAAAAACATCAATGGGAAGATTCAAACAAACAATACTAAGTGAATTTAAACTTCACCCCCATTGCACAAGCAAGTGGCTATCATGACTCAGTAGCTGAGTGAAGAATGCAATGGCGTTTGAAGCGAAAGGTACTGTGTTCGAGTCTCAGAGTGAACATCAACTCTGAGATGCAGGTACATCCAGCTGACAAGTCCCAAATAGGACGAAATACGCGTCAAACTGGATTCCACTGCTAGCCACTATTCCATCTTTGCTTACATAATTTATAGTATTCCCAATTTGTTTGACTTTTACAGACATTATATTCAGATATCTAAGGAAGGAAATCCTAACTATATATATAAGATCAATGTAAGATTACGTAATAAAATGAAACTACTATTTCTTTGAAATCAGATACCTGTTTCTTTATCATTGACTATTGCTTGTTTTAATTTTTTTAGACGTTTAATCATTCTTCGATTAATGATAATACTTGATATTGTTGAACGAAATTTTTCAATCATATCACATCTATATAACCATTTTGCTTTAGTAAATTCAACTATATGAAATTTTGGTTCAATAGTAAATTCTGATCTTGTAATTAAAGATTTGTTGAATGGTTCCACTGGACGATATGGACGTAATTCAGATAATATACGATGACCTTTGCTTGATTTGAAGTTAGCTGATGAAGTTGGTATTGATAGCTGATATTTGTAAGTTTCCAAGGCTTCTGGGTGTGTACATTTTGTCTTGTTTTTTTTAAAGTGATATAAAATGGTAAATACAATTGATTATTCATTAAAAACATATTGATTATACAAATCAAAATAGATCTCAATCTAGTATATATTTATATGTTATATCGAGTGGATGCGTACCTGTCCAGTATAACAAATGTCGTTATAAGACCGCCAATTGGAGAGGAGTGAATTATCGATCAGAGCAATGATACACAAAAACCGTATGAGCAGTCTGGTGTACTTATTAGTCCTGCGTTCTGCCTAACCAAGCCAGTTAACTCCAGAACACCAACAACAGCCTCTGCAATATGAATCATTATTCTCAAACATACTGAGTTTATATATTAAATAAACTGACCACATCGTACCATAAAATAGAAAATAACATTTGTACAAGATTTGGCCAAATGTGGCTGTGAATAGGGGGAACAGTAATTAATGGACTAGGGATAACTCAAGAATGGTAAATCGTATAATAGTAGTATATAGGTGTAAATAAAGCTTATAATAAGAGGCATACGAATATGAATAGTTCAGTTACTTAACAACCATACAATAGGAAGTATACATATTACATTTGTCCATAAATAGTTTTCAGAAGTTACCATTAATAAATCTCCACGGGATATAACAATATATTCATCCGTAGTGATAAATCTGCCAATTTAGTAATTGAATGTTATACTTATTAACATGACCTCACTTGTCATGTAACCGCTACCAGATTAGTCATTGAAATTGAACGTTCGTCCATAATTGTCCAGCTGAAAACTCTCTACTACACCAGCTAAAATGTGCGTCAAGGTAGATGGTGTTTGAGCATGTACAATACATATTCATCAACCATTTCGGCCAAAAAGTGTTTTAGTTATCTATTTAATAGGATTTACATTTTATGGTGACTTTCATTCTAGTATATCACTGATCAAATCAATTGAGTTGTAAATCTTAACATAAAAAAAGATATTTAAGACCATTCATTTAGCTTTCTAGAATTCTGGTTGTAACTTTAGGATAATGAAAGCTTAAGGTGACTTTTTAGAGGGTAGAGAATAAATTAAGGAAGCTAGTAGAAATATTATCCCGAAAACACAAGAAAACGTAGTCAAAAACCTACTAAACATGTGATACTAATTGCGGTTCAACCAACCGATATTATATTGAATAAGAATTATCTTGCCTATTACTACTTATATTCCAGCTTCTATCAACATTTAGTATAAATTAAGTTATTGAAATATAAATGATCAAATTAAATGGTGGGACACTATAAAGAAGAAGAGGAAGAACCAAGAACACATTACTCCGAGAAATGGAGACAGACATGAGGAGAATGAACAAAAGTTGGATAGAACAAGAAAGGAAGGCCCAGGACAGAGTGGGTTGGAGAATGCTAGTCGGCGGCCTATGCTCCATTAGGAGTAACAGGCGTAAGTAAGTAAACTATAAACATTGTTACAATAAATTATAGTTATTAGGATCTAAGCGTAAGATGTACATTTTCCCATTCATCAGCTTGACACCATTTAGATAGAGTATAAGTTGAGATTATATCACTGGTATTCAATTTATTACCAGTGATTATGTATTTAAAGTGAAGATAAACTATTTGATTTTCTCATTCATAATGATTATGCAAAAATTTACTATTCAAGTATTCTATAGTTGAAATCATGAGTCAATTGAAGCTAGACCACCATCGAAAACCTGGAAGCACTGGACGGCCGTTTCGTCCTATTGTGGGACTCCTCAGCAGTACACATCCACGATCCCGCCTCATGAGTTTCGAACCCAGAACCTATCAGTCTCCACAAAAACCCTTTCTGATATTCAAGTATTCATCAAAAATATCACAGTGAAAATATCACTTCAACTTACATAATATTGTTTCCATGCTAATTCACGTGAATCAAGTATTTTTATACGTTCTCCCGCTGATAATGGATTAGCACCTAATTTCGATTGCCATCTTACTTGATTACGTTGTTCATCAATAAGATCTTGATGTACCATCGATTCAAATATTAGTAACTAAGTAGTGACAAAACAAATGCAGTCATCAATACAAGAGAATCATTGGTTCATTGAAACATCACAAAAATGCCACGAAATCTCTAAATTTGCAAAATTGATAATGCATTGATAGAAGAAAGCATAAATCGAATTGAGTTACATTTATACCGGTATTTGTGAACGATTTTTCCACGTTTGATGATTTCTATCAAGAGTTGAATCAGGTATATCCTATAGACCATTGATTCATTATGGATAGTATTAAATTCAAGTTTTTTATCGTTTATTCGGCTGTTGAAACTTATGACAAAACCTTATAACTTTTAGACAGTAAATTAGTTCATATAGTGTGCTTATAATTTGAAAAATATTACGTATTTAATTTACATAGTTAAGATCATGAGTCAATTGAAGCTAGAGCACCATGGAAAACTTGAAACCGTTAGACAGCCGTCTCGCCCTCTTGTGGGACCCCTCAGCAGTGCGCATCCACGATCCCGCCTCGCGGGATTTGAACCCAGAACTTACCAGTCTCGCGCCAGAGCACTTAACTGATAGACCACTGAGCCGGTATTCAACGATGTTAATGTCTAACCTCAACCAATCCACGAAATCGAACGCTTTGTTCTGTCTAAGCTAAACAGAGTATAGGGAATAGTAGACATCTATTCGTGCTCATTGTTGAGGAACCCTATAGAAGAAGAAAGCACCTATTTAATTCAGTTCAATTTTTATTAATATCCCCTATAGGACTTTAAACTGTGACAAATATCATTTACAAAATAATCAAAAGTAATTAAATATTTTCATTCACATACTTTCTGCTGTCTAGTCAATCCTTCTGTTGTTGTGTTATTTCGTTGGCTGGACGAAAGCTTTTCATGGCTGTCCAAAAGAAATTTCACTAAATGATGTGGACATGTGATTTCAGGTAAATTTTCACATTTTGGGGTCTACAACACAATAGGGTAAAATGTGTGTATAATTATTTGACATTTATCGAGAAAAATATTGAAGAAAAGACCTGGTGCGGCAAGTAAACGACAACCGAACACTAAAAGAGAAAGATCGACATGCAACGATTGCCGTGCTTCAACAGTTTAGTTGGGTATTCGAAGAGAGTATTTCCGGCAATCGCACGAGTACGGTGCAACACACCATTTGCACGGGGGACCACAGACCACTTAGGCAACCGCCTCGTAGAGTGCCAGTACACTATCAACCACAACTGGATACGATGATAAAGGATATGCTTGACAAGAATATTATAGTACCGTCATCATCCCCCTGGGCATCACCTATCGTCCTGGTTAAAAAGAAAGATTCCTCTCTGCGTCTCTGCATAGACTATCGACGCCTTAACGCTATAACTAAGCGTGACTCTTTTCCTCTTCCGAGAATCGATGCTATATTAGACGCTTTGAGTGGCGCATGTTGGTTTTCAACGCTAGACCTAGCATCAGGGTACTGGCAAGTGGAAGTCAGACCACAAGATAGAAAGAAAACCGCATTTGTAGTGCCAAATGGTTTATACGAATTCCAAGTAATGCCTTTCGGTCTAACGAATGCCCCAGCTACCTTCCAAAGAATAATGCAAACAGTTTTACAAGATATAGTACCTCATAAATGTTTGATTTATCTCGATGACATTATTGTGTATGGTAGCACACCTGAGCAACATAATGCTAATCTGAAAGCAGTTCTCCATCGCCTTCAACAACACAACCTAAAAGTAAAACCGTCCAAATGTCGTCTGCTGCAGAAAGAAGTAGTTTTCTTAGGACATCGTATCACTGCAGATGGAGTAGGCACCGATAAAGAAAAGACACGTGTCATTGTTAATTGGCCACAGCCCAAATCACCTGAAGACGTTCGTAGCTTTCTTGGCCTAGCTTCTTACTACAGACGCTTTGTCCGTGACTTTGCATCATTAGCAGCACCCTTACACCGTTTGACGCACAAAGGACGAAAATTTTTATGGACTACAGAGTGTCAACAGGCGTTCGATGCTTTGAAGACACGACTAAGCTCTCCACCTATATTAGCCGTTCCGGATACCTCAGCAAGCGGGGGAGAATTTATACTTGATACGGATGCCAGTTCCTCCGCTATTGGAGCAGTTCTTTTATCACATCACTTTTATCACATAACATAAGTAGTATGTAACATCAATCACAAATGGAATGCCCGGCAGCAGAAAGTTAAGAAGATTGAACTGAAGAAAACAGAAAGGGAAATATGAAGGAATTGAGAAATGGAAGAATCATGTAGGTTGTAAAGACAATTAATGGAGGGCTTGCAAATGAAGTATTTAATGTATGGCTTTCACATTTTATCGAAGAACTCTGTAATTTTGGGCTAAACAATAAAGCTGTCTTCCCTACTTGAGTGCTTGTTCACTACACATATATAGACTTTTGGATTTAACGTCGTGCTACAGAAACCTTACACTTTTGTACACATCTATTCTATGTATCATTTTCCCATGAACGACTTCATAGCCAACCTGATGACTACAACACCTATTTTACTTTCGCTGTTCACTATATGGAGGTTAATTTTCAATTATATGCTTGCATATTAGTGACGATAATGATATCATGGTATGGGTTTCAGATTTTAACTTTTCATTTAGCAAATAGAACAAATTGATTTCTATCACTAAAGTAAAGATAATCATTATTGAATGGATAACTTATTGATTAGTTCATCGATAGTCAACTAATTTTACTAGTTGAATTCATTAGTCGATTTAAGCTAGACTACCATGGGAAACCTGAGAGCACTGGACGGCTGTGACTAGTGGAGTTCAACCATGTCTGTTGTGAGGCAGTTACTCACTGAAGACAATGGTGGATGGTCGCTCAGCAGCCTACCGTGAGAGGGAACAAACCAACTCCCGGTTGAAGAGAAAACTAGGGAAAGACGGTGAAGGTGGATAAGACATACATTGCGGAAATCGTCAAACTGTATCACGAGGCAAGCATTAGTTTTGAAATGGAAAAGTGGAGGGTCAAAGAACACACTCCGTCGAGAATTATAAACAGATATGAAAAGGATGAACAACAAATGGAAACAACTGGAAAGGATTGTCCAGGACAGAGTTGGATGGAGAGTGCTGGTGAACGGCCTATGCACCTCCATAAGGGCTAACAGGCAAAAGTAAGTAAGTAAGAAAATGAAAACGTGACAGAAAAGAATTCATGATCAATGCAATGATATCATTTCAAAGAAATAAACAACTCTAAGTATTCAAATCGTATTTATCAATTACATCTATTGTGTTTTATTACAAAAATATTCACTCACTTTTATACTTTTTATTATTTGTGAGGAATATTTTGACTTTTTCATTCGTCGACTATGTAAACTTTGACTAATTTCACATTTATTTGTATCCAGTAATTCTGAGAGATTCTCGTCATCATCAACATCATCATCATAGCATGAATGAGGTGAACTGTTGTGAAAAAAAACAACAACATAGAAACAGTTCAATCTTAAAATTGATCCAGTTTTGATTCTCTATTTATTGATTTTTTTAAAAAGTACTACAAGAGAACTATTTTTTTAAAAAATCAAACCAGATAACAAATTCAACATCAAGTTAAGTATGTTACTGTGCAGACTGGATCTATATAGCTCTTTTTTATAAGCATTATAAAACATTGGGATAATGGTTGACAGTTGAATTCAGGTAGTTTGAGATTCATCAACTGGGTATAATTGTACCTTGAAGTTAGTGTTCGCATCAAGGCTTGAATGGAATACAACACGAATCATATGCTCAAACTGAATAGGCTAAAAAGTGTAATCTGGACCTTACTGCTAACCACAGTCAAACAATTTTAGAGATACATTGATTTTTGTATAGGTTGTTTGAATCAACTCATTGTTGTTTACGACTGCGATTGATCAGTCTCCTTTGTTATATGTGTATTCTATGCTGATTGACACGATATTATCTCAAGTCAAAAATCATCTTTAAGCAGAGATGGATGGTGGCTAGCAGTGGAACCTAAGACGCATGCTTCCTTCTACTTTAGACTCGTCAATTGGATGTACTTAAATCCTGAACAGTTGCAGTCTTAAACATCAATGAGAAGATCCAAACAACCAATACAGAAACGAATCAAACATCACCCAAATCCACAGGCCAGTGGCTATCATGACTCATTAGCTAAGTGAATTACGCAATGGCGTTTGAAGATAACGGTAACGGATTTGAGTCTCGATATGAACATGAATTCTGGAATGCAGTTACATTCAATTGACGAGTCCCAAACAGGACGAAATGAGCTATCTGGACTCACTGCTAGCCACCATCCATCTCTACTTGGATTCTACTGATGTTTTATCAATAAGAACTGTTTTGAGAAAAGTTGTAGGTAGCCACAGTGATTCAGAAGATTAGTTTAAAAGAAACTGTGGGTTATATTTTCATTTAATAATCATGTCTTGAAATGGACTTTAGTTAAGTAATGAATTTGGTAATTACCAATGAATTTCTTGAAAATGTATATTTTGAAATGATGAAAAAGTTGTTGAAACGTACAGGGGGCATGAATAATTATTCCTTAATACGTTTATCCTATACTCGTTTTAAGTGCTAAATTAATAAAATATATATTGTTCAGTAAACTCGAATATTATCTTCTATGCTCATATCTTTCTTATTACCACTAGTACTCTTATAATCTCTACTACTTTGGGATTAGCTTTGACGATTTCATCTCTCTGTAAGAATGAATTATGCTGACGGGAACCAATGCACACTTAGGCTAGTTTGTACGATATGTATAACTGACTCACTAACTAACATTTGAAGGTGTTTGCATTCTGTCTTTTTTAATGTTAAGCATAAAGACTAATAAGCCTCTGTTGCTGTTTGTGTATCCCAAGTAAACTACCTCGATGGACACATGCCAATAGAGACTGAACAGTTGTACCAATCAACATTAGTGATCAGAAAATACGAACGCTCCGAAATGGATTCATATAAGATGAAGAAATTAGAAGGTATTTAGAATCATCAACCTAGTGGATAGTGCATTGGTATCTGAAACGCAAAATATTGGTAAAATCTCAGCATACAAATCAACACTAAAACACTTATACATTTAGCTGATTTGTAGGAAATCTATTGATAATATTCAGCTTATCAATACGATATTATTAAAACAGTATTAATACCAACCAATACAAGCCACCAAATGTAATCCCATCAAAACTGGTTGAATCATTTATGTTAGTCAATTACAAATCAAATACCCCAATCCTTAGAACATACCTTTCTAAACCAGGTAATGCATTTCCAATAACTGTACAACATTTTGGTTGAAAATTTACTTGAGCTATATGTAATTCGAATTTTAATTCACATGTTGAATAGTTGTTGGGCTGAAAATCAATTAAGAGTTCCGTGATTTGACGAGCATGTAAAACTCCTGTTTAACATAAAACGAATTTAGATTATTAACTAAGGTTGATTTTAAACCATAAGGGTATGTTATTTAAACATAAATGTAGAACAACTTTTAGTTGTCATACCGTATACTACGAAAGCTGGATAAGCTGAAATAAGAACTTGGTAGGAAACTAAACATTAAAGACATATATTTCAAATTAAACGGGAAGTAGTGATTATTTTTAACTAATAAATGCTTCAATCTATTAATCGTATGAACGTTCAGGGTCGAATAATCTATTTGACCACCTTCACCTAGGTCCTTAACATATCGCCATCATACACTTAGTACCTACACCTATAGGTAACTTCCAGTGTTATTTGTATAAATATCCCGCTCAGCAAGAAACAAAATTGAACTTAACTAGTAAGGAACCCATTCATGAGGTAAGTGTATTAAATACAATTTTGTTGAACTATCTTTATAACAAGTTATTCAACGAATATTCTACTTGTTAACAATCATTATATCAAAGTTTTTAATGTTTATTCTTAGATTCACTAATATACAAATTTTAAACACTTATCGCATCTTAAGCTGATGAGTCCCAAATAGGACGAAACGCGCGTCAAACTGGATTCCACTGCTAGCCATTATTCATCTTTGCTAACAATGCTTGTGAATTGAAGCTATATCGAGGCAATACGCACAGTATGCACATATACCAATTAGAGACTGACCAGTTGCAGTCCTAAAAACATCAACGGGAAGATTCAAACAACCAATACCAAGTGAATTTAAGCTTCACCCCATTGAACAAGCAAGTTTCTATCAGGACTCAGTAGCTGAGTGAAGAATGCAATGGCGTTTGAAGCGAAAGGTACTGGGTTCGAGTCCCAGAGTGAACATCAACTCTGAGATGCAGGTACATCCAGCTGACAAGTCCCAAATAGGACGAAATGCGCGTCAAACTGGATTCCACTGCTAGCCACTATCCATCTTTGCTAACAATGCTTGTGAATTATGGCTATGTCGAGGCAATACGCACAGTATGCACATATGTCAATCAGAGACTGACCAGTTACAGTCCTCAACATCAATGGGAAAATTCAAATAAACAATACTAAGTGAATTTTAACTATCACATCTTCTAAGAACTCGCTAGAAATTGTTGAATTATTCATACGATTATATTGAGTAAAAATGATGGTTATATAGTTAACATCATAAGATATATACATGTCTGTAACGTAGGTGAACCCATAATAAAGAAACACAGTTTACCACACTTAATTTTCCCACTGCATTGAATCAACTACACTTATTATAATGTGTAGTTTCACAAAAAATACTTCTCATACAACATTTTCTATGATTTATATAAAAATAAAGAGACTATGACAAGTAATAGTATCCAGGACTAGTGTCTTATCCAATTTGAGACTCATCAGCTGGATGTCAGTCAGTCAGTCACAACGTAGAACTTCGTACGTATGTGCATCAGTTCGAGTTGCCATACCACATTAGCACAGAGATGCAGTTGTTGATTCGAATCCCATGGTGGATGTATGCATAATTATAGAATGAATATGAACAATTTTTGTATAAAACTAATTTTGGACAAATGGTGTTTCTTTAATGAACGAAAGAAATCCCATACAAGCCCATACAATGATTCAATATGAAAACGCTTACACGTTCACATTCATTAATACTTGTTAGATTGTTATGAATTTGGAAGATAATTAGGTAGGTTAAAGAGGTAATTTATGTAAAGAACTATAACAATAGACTTGAGCTAGAAGATTACCAAGAAAATTCTCAGTACAAAAATATAGTACCATCAGTTCACAAAGTAATTGGTGATTAGCCAAAATACATAATGAAGAGTTAACCTAATGTTTGAACTACCTGAAATGTGTGAAACTCGTGATAAAATTATTTTATCAGAATTGGGGTTTGTGGAGATTGTAGTAACTTAATAGTCGAATTCATGAGTCCATTTAGGCCAGACCACCATGGAAAACCTAGATTCGAGTTCTGGGTTCGAATTCTGAGTGCGGGATCGTAGGTTCGCACTGTTGAGGAGTCCCGTACGAGAACGAAACGGTCGTCCAGTGCTTTCAGGTTTTCCATGGTGTTCTAGCTTTAATCAACTCATAAACTCAACCATTAAAATTATTTAAAATTAATTGCTAAAGGGTAGATACATTTGTTTATTAAATTTTATATCTTACATGCAGTCATGTTTATAAATCGACTGATAGGTAAATATCATGGCGTAATCATGTTTATTTTCCACTGAATTTGAATAATTTGTCTTTCTGGCGGCTTTCTTCTTTAAGTGTATCAGATTAACTCATGATTTCGTTCATTGAACTACCATCAGTTATCAATTTCATACATTGCTAAAGTTTAAATCCATATCGTTTGTCTTAAGTAATATTTTTACTGTGTATAAACCGAGGTTATCATCAGAGTGAATTCCAAGCAGTAGTAGTAGTGTGGTGTGGTCTACTTTTATCCATATAAGTAGTATATGGTGATAGTCAGACATAGTGTATTTTGGCAGAAGATCGATAAGGAAAGAACAGGAATGAACCGCAATCAGTATGAAAATGTATGAACGATGAAATCAGTGAAGATGGACTGATATTTGTAGAAGGAATGATCAAGATTAAGACAATTGATTGGTATTTTGCAAATTAACTATTTACCGTATGGTTATCAAAATTTAGTGAAAGTCTGTGATGTTGTGCTCAAACACGTTCGATTGTCCCCACACTTGTTCTTGTTCACTACGGTAGTACTGTGGTATTTGCTACCTATATGAACAGATACCAGCGATATGTATGAGTGATTAGAAGTAGAATTCTTTGTGATAAAAGAGGGAAACGAAGAGAAGAGTAAAGAAAACTCATAGCGACTGAAATAGTAACAAGAATGAAAGAACGAAGTAGTTTGTAAGGAAAAACAATTCAAGAAAGATGTACAAATAATGTATTTGATAGATTATTTTCATATTTTACAAACACTTTATGTAAGTTTACGATATATAGTCGATTTCTCCTGACCAAATCTTTAGTAGTAGTAGTAGTAGTAGTAGTAGTAGTAGTAGTAGTAGTAGTAGTAGTAGTAGTAGTAGTAGTAGTAGTAGTAGTAGTAGTAGTAGTAGTAGTAGTAGTAGTAGTAGTAGTAGTAGTAGTAGTAGTAGTAGTAGTAGTAGTAGTAGTAGTAGTAGTAGTAGTAGTAGTAGTAGTAGTAGTAGTAGTAGTAGTAGTAGTAGTAGTAGTAGTAGTAGTAGTAGTAGTAGTAGTAGTAGTAGTAGTAGTAGTAGTAGTAGTAGTAGTAGTAGTAGTAGTTGTAGTAGTAGTAGTAGTAGTAGTAGTGGCACTAGTTGGGGTAGGCGTGGTAGCAGCAGCCGTACGAACTAGAGGTCTAGGTACAAGAGGTCCGATCCTAGCAGGATGAAGACCATCAGTACTACTGGCTGTAACAGGCACATGTACAAGCTCTCGCGCGGACCGACCGGCAAGCTGGCGAGCACTTGCTCTGTGAAG
>NC_031501.1:6032068-6238834 GCF_000237925.1 Schistosoma mansoni | reverse complement strand
TTAGAAGTAGAATTCTTTGTGATAAAAGAGGGAAACGAAGAGAAGAGTAAAGAAAACTCATAGCGACTGAAATAGTAACAAGAATGAAAGAACGAAGTAGTTTGTAAGGAAAAACAATTCAAGAAAGATGTACAAATAATGTATTTGATAGATTATTTTCATATTTTACAAACACTTTATGTAAGTTTACGATATATAGTCGATTTCTCCTGACCAAATCTTTAGTAGTAGTAGTAGTAGTAGTAGTAGTAGGAGGAGGGGGAGGAGGAGGAGGTGGAGTAGTAGTAGTAGTAGCCGTCTCTGAACCTGTGGTACAGTGAATAAGAATGATATGCATCAATCAACATGACATAGCATATATACGAAGTATAAAATTCCATAGAAACCAGTGATTAGTGTATTGTTTAAATATCAGTCTGTAGAATAAAATCTTTTGAAATATTAAACAAGCTGTTAACAAATGAGAATAATAACAATATTACCTTTCATTGGTTGTATTGTGAAACTTGGATTATTGTGTATAATTTGAATCCGATACTCAAAATCGACTGTTGAAGTAGACTTAATTGGAATATGATGAGTTTTTCTGATTATAGAATAAAGAATAAACAGAGTAATAAAAAGAAGTGTTATTTTAGGGAAAAGAAATTCATCTATTGAAATATATAATCCATTCATGTACATTGATTGATGAAAAAACTTCAAGGAAGATAACATGTGACTGGCTTTTAGTGAAACGTACAACGTTGGCTTTAATGTTGATAATTTCAGAGAGGAGACATTTGTATATAATAAGAAATAGAACTCATAATGATATATATATTTTGGATATTATCATCTGGCTTAACAACCAAAGAACAACAGTATCGTTTTCTTAAAAAGCTCGTTTGGCATCTGCCAACTTATGTCACCTATGACGAAGACAAGACATCCGTCTATCAATTAAGGAACGAGTATACTGCAGAGCAGTTCGCTCTGTTACACTTTACGGCTGCAAAACGTGGACATTAAGAGAAGAAGAGACTCGTAAGTTACTAGTATTCGACCACAGATGCCTTAGAAATATTGCTCGCATCTGTTGGGATCACTGGGTAAGTAATAGTGAGGTTAGATGCAGGGTATTAGGGAGTGATAGCAAATCAGTTGATGAGGTCATGAATCTTCGGTGACTGAGATGGTTGGGCTACGTGTTACGTATGTCTGAACACCGATTACCACGACGCTCAATGCTGACTATTATTGGCGATGGTTGGAAGAGAGTTAGGGGTGGTCAAACCGAAACGTGACACCAGAGCTTGAAGTCGTCAACTTCTGAGCCATGTTGGAAGATACAGACTGCTTTGTTGGAGACTCTGGATGACATGGCCCATAAATGATCACAATGGCGTAGATGTATACATTCTTTGTCTTTCCTTAAACCGTGAAGATTAAAATTGCTTCATATCTGTCTTCCTGTACTATATCTTTATATATAACCTTTCTTTTATATATTACCACCACTAAATTAACTACTTCTATGAATTCGGTGTTTATCTTGTTGTGCTAATGAGGTATGGCAACTTGGACCGATGTATGTGTATGCCTGGTCCTACATTGTAGCTGGCTGACTGACTTATTAAAGAGAACAAGTGTACCTACTTTATGTAACATTTCTGGAAAAAAACCTTTCATCGAAGTTGGAGACTACATAGTTGTTATAACGTATAACAATAGTGATTGATTAATTAAATACATTTCAAATGTAGAAGTATTACAGAAATCGTATACGCATTTGATTTGTCATAGAATAATTATAAATAAATATTCTAGAAGAGAAGACTAAGAAGCTCAGGAAAGCAAGTGTTCAGAAACAATATTTCATGGTTGACTTAAGTGATTTCAAATTTTTTTAGAAACTAATTATATTTAAATGTATCTACTTGGATTCCAACCATAAAAATTATATTAAGGCTAGTATTACTACTCGGGTTTTCGGGTCAATTCAATACCAACATCAAGGCAGTCCTAATGTATGGAGCTGAAACTTAGAGAACTACTACATCCATCGTCAAGAAGGTGCAAGTATTTATAAACAGTTGTTTACGCAGAGTAATCAACATTCACTGGTCGGATACTATCAGAAACAGCGTTTTATGTGAGAGGACAATCGAGATCCAAGCTCAAGAGAAAATTAGGAAAAGACGTTGGAAGTGGATAGGATATACATTAAGGAAATCATCAAACTGCATCACGAGGTAATCTGTAACTCAGAATCCGGAAGGGAAGCAGAAAAGAGGAAGGCCAAAAAACACAACGTCAGGAAATAGAAGCAGATATGAAAAGGATGAATAACAACTGGAAAAAACTGGAAAAGATTGCCCAGGATAAGGTTGGATGGAGAATGCTGGTGTGCGGCCTATGCTCCTCCATGAGGGCTAACAGGCGTAAGTAAGTAAGCAAGTATTTGAGCCAAAATTCAAATCAATAATTTGATGGTCGAAATCCAAGTTTTCCAGTTACTAAGCTATAATCCAACCATTTAGAAAACGTGATAAGTAAAGAAAACTGAGTGAAACTAATGTAAGAAGCAAGTAGGAAGACAATGAATTGATAAGTAATCTAAACTAATAAATACTAAAGAAAATAGTTTGACTCTTAGTGACGGCAGCTTTTGTAATGTAAAGAATATGAAGTTATCAACTTGTTGATCAATTTGTAATATTCTGAAATGTTAAGATTATGTCGAATATTAATTAAATGATGAGCTTGTTTATTATTGAAAATATTTTCGTTCATTACTTTAGATTTTGGCAAGACGTCCTAGAGGTGAGAATAACTGTACACTAGTTAAGGTCGTTAGTGAGAAGGTTAAAAAAGAAGTCACCTACTTTTGACTTTTTCAAAGAGTTAATTATTTACTACTAGGTGACATGTCGTTTCGATATATTTGTTGACTGGTATAGTCAACAATAGAAAGATATGTTACCGGTGAAAGTCATAAGAATCGTGTTCTCCGTCAGAATTTATTTTGAAGTTAGTTATGAGATGTAGTAACAGGTATAGTAGAACAACCGGCGAGGCTTTAGTTTATGAACGAAACAATCGCATATAAGAAAATGGGTCGCGGATTTCGGTGCAAAATTCACTCATCCATTTGGATAAGTACAGTTTTGGCATTATAGCTGATGTCAGTTCGTGATGAAAATCCGAAATCTAATTCCTAACCCTAACTAGCAACTGTAAATATTGATCCTAATTCCTCACACAGGTCTATAAACCTCATTTGGTCCTGGTTATTAGGTGGACACTCTCAACGTCAGTCTAGCGTCACTCAAAGGTCGTCCATAAATTATAGTCTCACCAAACAACCTTATACCCACAATTTTGAAATTAATATTTCGCCTACTAAATTAAATGTAAGTAGTGAAGTTGGTATTTTCAAGGATTTTAGTGCACTGATGCAGTCTTTTATTCAAACCAATTTAAGAATCACAATATTTATAAATGAAATGTAAATATAACGTGAAATTAGGTAAGCATAGGGTAATAAATAAAGATGATGAAGTGATCAGTGGTTGATGAGTCAGTGCATCTTCTGCGACTGAGGTGATCGTGACATGTACAATATGTGTCTACCTCAACATGAAGTTTGGGTTAATGTAGGAGTAGGCTAGGAAGAATCTATAGATGCCGAATCCAAACGTGGGACCAATTCATGAAGTCTTCAGCAAGTGGAATGAACCATGTAGACAGAGTCAGATTACTTGTTTGAGGTCCGTGTGACTATCATGACCAATTGTAAGAGGCTTGGAGTGACGTGGCTTACAACCACCCGCAGTGATCCATATAAATTCACTCTTTATCTTCCCTTAGTTTTAAAACTTCCAAATTCATTTATACCTTTGTTTTCTAAAACTACTATTTTCTGCTACCACTGAAACTATTGCCACCTTTATTACTCTGGGATTTGTCTTGATAATTTAATCTAAGAGTGGCGTTTTGATATGACAACTTGAACCGATGCTGATGTATCGGGGGACGAAACAAAATTATATAAATGCTAGAACTGTAAATTTCTATTATAAAATGTGAATCTAATTCAATTTTAGTCCGAAAAATTTAGTATAAATAGTATGGTATAAATAGCCAGAAGCTATGCTCACTTTTTTCCAATATTTGTTGGTGGAAATTCAATGAATTCCGGAAACTCGAAATCGCCTATCACAGGATAAGCATAAATTGGAATTATTAACTGATTCTCATGATCCTTGTAGGTGAATACGAAAACAAATTATAGAAAAACAAGTTATATTAAGTAGTATTACCAGTATAGGATGTTGTTGAGTTCAAGCGTGTCGGATGGCAGGCAGTCGCCCACCATAAATTATGGAATACGGTCTCTCAATATCATGATTTGATTGAAGTGAGACATTATACACCATTAGTTTCTGACTCAGTTACACAGAAGTTAGACGTCCACATATGAGATCAAAAGTCGTGTGCAGTCCCCAGTACTGATTTGCCTCATAATAAGACAAAACGCTGTCTAGTGGTTCTGGATCTTCAACCAGAGTCTAAACTAATTTGTTTGTTATATAAATACGTTGTGTTCAATTTGTCTGAGGTTTTGCCGTTTAGAAATTCTTGAATTAATTGTAAAACGTTTTATGCTAGTTTTAGTATATACTGACGACGAATTGTTGTGATAGTGAAGATTTATGACTGAGGCGAATGATGAACTATAAGATATTACAATAAAAACTGATTTTAAAGTCACAGAGCGTAACTAATTCAATTACCGGAAACCGTTGTAATCTGAAGATTGTAGTGCTGAGAATGCCATAGTGAACCAAGGACATTGCACTAAACAAAGTGATTATTATTGTCATCAGGCAATACATCTGTTATCTGCTATTTATATTTCAAATGAAATAATAAAAACCAGTTTAACTCAAGCAGATACATTGTTTCAAGTAGGTAAACGAATTTTGTCCTGTTAAAGTGAGTTAGCTTTAATAGATTCTACTGTATGAACCATATAGTTTGCATAATCTAGAGTACTTTAGTCCTACAATCCATGAATCCATTGACTCATGAACTTGACCTTTTAGGTAGATGAAGATTATCTGGTTAGAGTCCATATGACTAATATAAGTGATTGTTGTAAATGTTGGATAGTGTGCCTCACAATCGATCTCAGCGGCGTAAGTAGATCTATTCTTTAGGTTGAAATACTTGTACCGTTAGTTTCATATGCTGATTCTTAATTACAGAATCATATTTGCGGTACTTAATGTTTTCTACCATTATTAGTATTATTGTTATTGCTACGACTACTACTACTACTGATACATTTACTACTCCGATCGCTTTGTCATATTTCCTTATAATTTTGCTTGACTATACTGATTGGCCGTGTCAGCTCAAGGTGGTCTATTTATACAACACGTTTTATTTTGATTATGATTAACTGGTTGACTGATTTCTGTCGTATTATTCTGCATTACAACTAATCAAATTATAATGTAGATGAACCAAATTAATACTTATTGTAATTACCCGGAAAGTTTTGATTGGCATAGATAAACACAAGTAAATTTCATCAAAAATGGCCTACAAGACGTGATCATCTTATAGCACATTCCTATGAATGGATAACGAGGTCATTCATCGTTAAAATATATAAGTTAATCAAATTTTTCAGCTTACAACATCATCAATAGGAAATAACATTCATTAAGGAACAAGTATGAATATTTGCTTACTTCAGTATGCACACGTATACAGTCTTCATAGTAACTTGACTTATCAGGAAAAAATACCAGACGGCACGTAATACTATAACCAGGTACCAAACACTTCTAAAAGTAACATTAATACAAAAGGAACGAAACCGGTCTACGATTAACGCATTTTTCAAAAAAACGTACCGGTCTTAATTAAAAATAATATTTACATATTTATAAAGTAAACCCTTAATTAAGCTAATAGGAGTCTTTATTGCTTTCTAGTTCTTAACAATATCGAGGGAATATTTCACTACTTTTTATTCAGCTTGTTGGAAAAAGGTAGAAACTCAAACCTGAATTCAATTCGTTTGATTCAGTTACAGCTTGCACAATTCCTCTCGAAGTGTCTGTAAGCGCTCAAGATATACAATACAAATGTAATTATCCTCACTTTGCTCCAGGAAATGTTTGTGTCGCGGGAAACGTACGAGTTCATATCAAGCATGCAATATTAGACATGTAACTTTGGCTATAACTCAGACTGTAGCTCCTCCGAGGGCTACCGCCGGTCCCAAGTCTGGATAAACGGGGAGGGTTGGGCATGCGGTTAGCGATCCCATCTTGTAGAAAACTAACTCACTAAAAATACACTAACCCAAAAAAGGTATCCAAAGCATTCAAAGTCTGCCCTGGGAGTCAGAAGGTCTTCATTTAGAAGACTTATGACGCCTCATGATGAAAGCCGAGTTCCTTCGGAAGCCACAAGGACGATGCCCCTTCTGACAACCAGAGCAACAATTATCTAGCTACGTAGAATGCTCGTACAATATGAGAGACCGAGAGTGTCTTTCAAATTGCTGCGAAAATGAGGAAATACAACCTGGAGATGCTCGGGATCAGTGGAACACATTGGATGCAGGTTGGACAACAACGATTAACTTGAGGGGAGCTTCTCTTATACACTGGCCATAAAGAAGAATACGCCCCACATACACACGGAGTTGCATTGATGCTGTCCAAACAAGCACAAGATGCACTTATAAGATGAGAATTTCATGGATCAAGAATCATCAAAGCCTCCTTCAAAACAAAGAAAGAGGGCATTACAATGAACGTCATCCAATGCTATGGGCCTACCAACGACTACGATGAAGACGTTAAAGACAAATTCTACAATAGGCTGCAGTCGATCATCAAGAAGTGCTCAACAAAGGACCTGACCATTCTGATGGGAGATATAAATGCCTTGGTTGGAATGCACAACACTGGATACGAAGTCGTCATGAGACGACATGGACTTACTGGGAGAAATAAACGAAAATGGTGAGAGATTTGCAAACCTATGTGCCTTCAATAAACCGGTCGTAGGCGGCACTATATTCCCACATAAATGCATTCAAAAAACCACATGGACTTCACTGGATCGCACTACGCAGAATCAAACTGATCATATCTGCATCAATACAAAGTTCAGGAGGACGATAGAGGGTGTGAGAACCAGGAGAGGAGCTGATATAGCATCAGATCATCATTTGCTGGTCGCCAAGATGAAGTTAAAACTGAAGAAGCACTGGACAACGGGGCAGACAACATCACAAAACCTTAATACGAGCTTTTCTCGGGATACTGACAAACTCAGCAAGAAAGAAGCGCTGGAAATGGATAGGACACACACTAAAGAAATCACACAACTGCGTCACAAGACAAACCCTCACATGGCATCCTGAAGGTCAAAGGAGAAGAGGAAGACCAAAGATCACATTATTCCGAGAAATGGAGATAGACATGAGAAGAATGAACAAAAGTTGGATAGAAATAGAAAGGAAGGTCTAGGACAGAGTGGGTTGGAGAATGCTGGTCGGTGGCCTATTCTCCATTAGAAGTAACAGGCGTAAGTAAGTCAGTAACTTTGGCTATGCAACAACATGTTCCAAATAACAATATCTTTTCTAATTAACCATAGGCATTCCAATTCACTACACAACAAATTATCATTTCTCTTTATGGTTGTAATAGCTCTCCCCACTTCTTATATTTTATGTGTTTTCATATTTAAACTCGTCGTTTTTATTTTATGACTTACAGAATTACCTTTTGCATACATATTAAATTAAAGGCCAAAATTTAAGAAATAATAGACACTCCAATGCAATAGCTGCCAATGGATATTGTATGCTATGATCACTTTGCAGAAATTTCAAAATTTTGACAGGCTGTTGTAGATCAAGAACTGGGTTTTTATTTCCATTGACAAACGACCGATACGTCCTACTCTGATAATCCGTATATATCCTAGTGCTGAATACTTTTAGAGAGACACGGACTCTCCAGTGAACAATTCACAGAATTTATTAAGATAGGTTGTTGAACATAATATTCTTGTTAATAAAGACTGGTTGTCAAGACTATATATAATTACCGAACCAACACGACGGATGATAGCAAGTCCTGGATTTTCGGGCAAAATCCACTCACCTGTGCGGCTAAATAGCAAAGGTCGTCCATAGTTCCACCCCAAAACTTCAACAGATAAACAACAGGTAGTGTGGTCTTTTTTAGCAGATTACGCTGATTAAAAGTCAAAGCCGTTTTGAAAAAGCGAGGACAAGCATTGGATTTTCAAGCTGTGAACAGTCAGAGTGGTTTGTAAAATATATTGAACAGATCGGGATAAAGTTCCAACAGTTAAAAAATATCACTACCATTTTATAGACTTACCGGCTGTTTATACGATAGTCGAAAGTACTTGGTGTCTGGAGGCAAAATATGTAAACGTGTCACGCGGCCAGATATATTTTTTAACTCAAATTGTCTCATTATTCCAGATTTTTGAGAACGAAAACTAACATTATCAAAATATATTTCAGCTGGTTCAACGGCAATGAACTTATTGCACCCCATCTTCCAAAAGATTTCTTCAAAAAAATAAGAAAAATCACGCAGACTGACACTACTAACCTGTGTTCAAAAGGTGGTTCGGGGGCGGCTCACATTTGTAATCTTCAACTATTCTTTCACTTATTTCTACCATGTTGAAATTGACGAAAGCAATAATTAAAAGGTTCGCGCCACAAATTATGAGAAGCGAATAGAATCTAATAATGGTCTCAAGGCGATCATCTGATCACCAACTTTCGAAAACTCTGATACTAAGACTCAGAAAATAAGAGCACTTACTGATAATGTCGATAAATATTCAACTGAAATCATATTTGTGCGGCTGAATGTGAGTCACTCTTGGAAGCGAGATAAAAATTTTGACACCATAGCATTAAATGGTTGATATATTTGCGTATTGTCTCGTATTACATTGCATGTTATGGAGTATGGAGATCAACGTGTTAGTGCTAACCTAAAGGAGAAAAGCATAAAAGGAACAGTAGAAAGACAAATGAAAAACGTCTATGTTGGAACTTACGTCTTACGGCGAAGGCTTGAAATAAAGATGATCTAGCTATCTCAAGATAAATGTTTCACAGAAAGGTTTTGAATGAGTATATTTCAAAATTGCGATATACCAGTTGTTATGACTGTAAGGTCAAATTCAACATGTCCAATGTCTAAATTCGCTGACACGAGTTTGTGGAAACCGATTGATTTCTGTAGTCACAATCGCTGACAGTTTGAGACGCGCTTTCCTTCGATTGACTTATTGCTAACCAGTTTCATCAGCAGTAAGGACGTGGTTATGAGTGCGATCACGATAGCTTGGATGGAGATTCAGTTTTGGTGTTTGACTTAGGTGATCCATGTTCTGTACATTACTTTGAGGACTTCACCTTTTTTATTCGAGCTTTCTTATGAGGTATTTTGACTTGTTATAGACCTCTGAATCCAGACCTTTACCTCTGTCAAACCTTCATATCGTCATGATTTTGTCTAACTTCAATCGACAAATGGTCTTGCGCAGCCCTTCATCCTTAGTCTGAGTGAAAGCTTTGATCAGTGGATCACAATCCGTGTCGTGTGTGAGTCAGTTATTCAGAGCCTAATGTAAGTCTTCTCACTTATTTTATGTTGAAGTTGAAGAATTATGTTGTTGGAGACGGATGTCACTACATATATTGAAAGCAGTTTTAAGATAATAGAAATGAAAAGAAGAGATTTTTAACTTCTTTGTAATAATACAGATAACGTGACAAATTCGGCTGCTCATCTCAACTATTACTCTGGTCATGACATTAAGTTTCTTTCATCAATCCAAAGAGTAGTTACTAGACAACAAATCTGGTAATTAGTATAATCATTCTTGTTTCCTAGCGGCTGATTGGTGTTAAAAGTTTACTGACTCTTTTAACCGGTTAAACTTTTTCACTGTTGAGAGGCACAGATGGAAGTGAGCTGTTACACGCAGACAAGTAAAATGTGTCACCAAACCACATATTCTGATGCCCGAGAATCATGACTAGGCTGGCTCTGTGTTCTTGGCATTTTCTTCTCAAGTAAATAGTCTGTCCTAATATACTTGGGCTGCGTCTGTAAATCATAAACTAAGTCACCAGGTGTATAACTAAACAAGCAACAAGCGTTCGCTTGCTCATATTTGTAACACAGATTCATTTTCTTGCTTTACATTATTATGTCTACGTTACATCAATAATTATGATGCACTGTTAATTTCTAATTACTTACTTACTTACGCCTGTTGCCCCTCGTGGACAAGCATAGGCTGCACACCAGCATTCTCCATCCAACTCTGTCTTGGGCAAATCTTTCCAGTTGTTTCCGGTTAACATTCATCCTTTTCATATCTCCTTTTATTTCCCGGCGTAATGTATTCCTTCTCCTTCCTCTTTTTCGCTTCCCTTCCGGATTCCAAGTTAGGGCTTGTCTCGTGATGCAGTTTGGTGATTTCCTTTTAGCGTCTTCTCCTAATTTTTTCTTTAGCTGGAATTTTGTTTGTCCTCTCGCGTAAAACGCTGTTGGTGATAGTATCCGGCCAATGGATGTTGAGAATCTTGCATATATATATATATATATATATAATTGTCTACCCACGTTCCGTTTTATAGTCTGCATTGCCACAAAAGATTTTTTACAAGCATTTATATTTGCACCCAATAATATCCTCTCCAATCATATAGAACCCATCATAAAAAAGTAGATACACGCTTGTGAATATCCTAAAAACTCTTGTCAGTGATTGTTCCCGTGATTCAAACTAAAATGTTTGTCTATTTACGAACGCGCCGTCTGTGAATAATGGTATTGTCGCTTCTTAAAGGTTCATAGGAGTCGCACATAAATGACAGAAAATGAGCTAAATGTGATTTTAAGAATTTAGTTATTTTAAAAGTTTATCGAACCAATCAGCAACGCATCTTCGTCTAGACTTTTGTGGTGTGATTTAGACTAAACTAATATCTAAACTATGAGCTTTACAGCATCTTGATTACCTGAATTTCGTCCTTACTTCAAAAGACGAAGTTGATTGTGAATTGAGCGCTTAGTAAACGTATAAATGATTGTCTGAGTTCATTTAAGATGAGACATATATGACAGCCTTTAATGCTCGAAGCGAATGGTGGAACATAATTTGAAACAAGTTGTAGTTTTTGAGAGAAATATTGTTCCAAAATTACTCAACACAACACCAGCTCGCTATTCTGATGTGGCTTATAAGTAAATTGATTCCTTTCCAGATAATTTTTATTAAGGCGTTTACAAAATGCCGACGATTTTTCATAAGCCTCATTGAAATTAAATTTAATGCCAAATGTGATTGGTCTATCTTAGAAACAATGTCAAAACAATTTGTAGCTTCATAATTATAGTTTGTTATATTCTGATTAACCAGATGACTTCATTATTGTTAACTTTAGGATTTTACAAAAGCTTCCATAACACATAGGTGACTACTAGCCAATACACATACTTCTTGAATGGTGAAAGTGAGATAATCTTGAAATTAAGTATTTTTATGACATATTCATTTGATTATTTTGCTTATGTTTTGAAGTTGTATGATAATCTAAAACACTTTTAGAAACCCAGCGTTCAATGTGTTCGATGGAACAAACATAACATAGCATAAAAGCGAAATCCTAATCAGTTGTTCTATATGTGAATGTTTTCTGTATATAAACCTGACCTAGGTGAGAATAAAAAATCCCGAGTGGTCAGTATGAATTAATTCGTTGTATAACATTTCTTCACACTTATTTTCATTCGCACTGTCCACTTTAGACCAGATAGAACTCTAATCCATGATGTTTCGTGCTAGGATATTCATTTGCATCTCCTATTATTAATGAGCGTTTTCTGAAATCTTTAACGTCTTCTCCTACATTTTGTCAGTCAATCATCATAACACTTATCATCTTTGTCAGTATATCCTTATAAATACGATAATTAATACCATTAAATATTTACCGTGATATCAGAATCAAATACTACCGTAATGTCACTGCCTCAAACACAATTTGATTTACTTTAGATGGGGGAAATTTTAATTAAACTGCAAGTGACAGTCACATTACACGTAATAAATGAGAATAATTGAAGGGCCGATACAATACGCTTAAATGTAGACAAGTATTTTGGATTGTAGGTTAGTCAACAGAATTCACTCAATAAACAATTTCATTTTATGATGTTAGGATAATGGTAGAGTAGTAGTGTGGTGTGTGCTACTGATGTCCACAGATATAAGTAGTATGTATCATCAATCAAAAGTGTGATGTCTGTCGGCAGAAGGTTATGAAGAGCGAAGAAAAGAGAGCGAGATGATTGCTTTGGAAATGAAGGAATACTGAAGTCTGGGACGATTGATTGAAATTTGCAAAAAGAACATTCAAGTTTGAGACAATTGATTGACATTTTGCAAATGAAGTATTTACAGTATCGTTCTCAGATTTTACTAAGAGATTCTGTAGTCTTGTGTTCAAGTACATTCGATTCTCCCCACTTGGGTTTTCGTTCACTAAAGTGCTGGCAGCAGTAATTTTGTATAAACTTTACTAACAAACAATCCAACCTTAAAGAGTAAGTTATCAACAAGTGATGATATGTTTCATTCGTCATTGTTTATTTATCAGGTAATATGAAGGACTGTTTTATTTATTCGTCTATCTTAGAAACCTATTTAATTCTCGATAAAGTTTAGTATAGCGACTTATTTTATCAAATTCAATATGAAAGTGCTTCATTTCACCGTAAGAAACAAAGTAGTTGTCCATATTCTTACTTGATTTCATATGAGTGAAGCAAGATTGTTTTTATAATCAAGCAAATAAGACTGATGTCGTTAAAGACTGTCAATTGTCATCTTGGATTGATTTAACTTAAAAATATGAACCACTTAAAGCCAGATCAGTGGTTTTAAAGTCTAGGGCTCTCCACAAAGCCTGGATTTCTCGAACTAAATCTCTGAAACAATGATAGATGTATATTACTACAAAATTCCATATGGACGTATAATTTCTATCAGAGAGGGGGTTTTGTGGAGATTTTACTAATTTTACATAGTTGAGATCATGGGTCAATTGAAGCTAGACCACCATGGAAAACCTGGAAGCACTGAACGGCCGTTTCGTACTATTGTGGAACTCCTTAGCAGTACTCATCCACGATCCCCCTCGCGAGATTCGAACCCAGGACCTAATAATACTAATTGAATTCATATTAATCAAAGATGAAATCGATTGCATACAACAGGATTGATCTAGCCTTCTGGTTATATTTTCTAATAACAATTAAGCAAACCATTCATATATTATATATATGATTTAAAATAATTATCATTATAAACATGTCAGTTGTATTTTTAATTCTTCTGAGTAGTATTGTTTTTCAAAGGGTTGCTTTTTTTGTTTTCAGGTAATCTAAACTTGTACATTTGAGATGTATTATGTTGTTTGATTTCCATTTCATATGGTTTTAATATTAAGTTACTAGGGCAAAAAAGAAAGATGGAAAAAACGGACACATATCAAACAAAAATTACCTCATATTTGTAATAATACAATCAATTATGATTAGCAAATCAAAGCATATGCTGTTTCATCAATGAGATGTATATTTTGAAGATGGAATCCAAATCAAAAGAATTGATATATGTTGTTTCTAATCCTGAGTCCGTGTAACAATTGCGTGTACTGGACGCATATGTAAGCCTGGTCCTACGTTGTAGCTGACTGACTAACTGACAGACTGTACTGGACGCGAATAGTTAATTTCTTAGATTTTATATCAAGTAACTTTGATTTACAGATAGTTGGATTGAATCCATGGTAAAAATGAATGCAGTCAATAAATTTTGGCTTAAATCATGTGAGAGAATACAATGTCGGTAACTGTGACTAACAACAAATAAAATTTGTTTAGGCAACTGTAAATGATAATGCCAGTTTTCAGTCTTCACAACAAATAGATTCACTTTATATGATAATTTTCAAAGTCAAACTATGAGTGATATATGTTAATATTCTTGCAAAATCATCTCACGAATTTGAGATTTTTCACGGATATCAATGCTTCCTTTATTGTATATAGTTGAGATCATGAGTCAATTGAAGCTAGACCACCATGGAAAACCTGGAAGCACTATACGGCCGTTTCGTCCTATTGTGGGACTCCTCAGCAGTGCGCATCCACGATCCCGCCTCGCGAGTTTCGGACCCAGGACCTATCAGTCTCGCGCGTGAGTGCTTAACCACTAGACCACTGAGCCGGCATCCAACGGTGTTATTGTCTAACTTCAACCAATCCACGAAATTGAGCAACCATTCACTATTGTCTTTAATGAGTTGATATCTCCCAACAGACCTGGTTGAACTCGACTGGTTACCGCTTTTCCCTAGAACTCCAGGAAATATCTCATGGAGCCAGTCACTAGTGTGCATATGATCATTATCAGAAGGGAGTTTTGTGGAGATTTTATTCTTTATTTATGGACTTTTAGTTGTAAAAGTTTATCTGGCTTTATGTATTAATGAAATTTGTTAATTCTGAAATTGTATTTCTAGCTTTTTTAAAATTCAAACATAAAAATTGGTATCTATTGTAACAGTGTATTCCTAAGCATACATTAAAGGCTTCGGTTGATTGGCTAATTAATACATAACAAAACTGTTCGTTCGGTTATGTTTTCCAAATTCTTTGTAAATTCAGGGGGTAAACTCCAGACATGACAAAAGATTATTGCACATAATTTCAAATAAGTCTATGCTAGACGTGATCGATTTCATTTGTAGCTTCTATCTAGTTATGTACGTTAAAAGACTTTGTACCGTCAGTGGGATATTAAGAATGATAATGTTAGCAATTTTATCAGTCAATGGTCTAGAGGTTGAGTGTTCGCGAGTAAGACCGAAATTCCTGGGTTTGAGTCATCCATACGAGATCGTGGAGGCACACTGCTGAGTGTCTCATACTAGAATGAAATGCTCGTCCATTGCTTCCAGGTTTTAAATAGTGGTCTAAGTTAGATCGACTCATAAATTCAACCGTTAAAATTACTATAATCTCCACAAATACCCATTTTTCACATTGATTGTTTAATCAAATTATCCACATTTCGAATAATTAAAAATGATTCAATTATTCGACGAAATATGTATAAACAGATTTATTGACTATTCATTACACTTTACTAACTTAGTTCAATAGTTTTCTAATAAAATCAAAAAGGGAATGATCATTCGGAACTAATTTAACACTATGGTGACATTGTATTATTACTAAAAAGCATCAGTTAATCATAAACAATTACGTATATAATATCAAAACAGTTGATCATTTAACAATAAATAAATTGCTTAATACTATCCAAACACATAATGAGAACAATACAATACTTACTCAAATAACCACAGTAATTTCCTGAAGGTATTAGATAAATCAATAAATCAAAGAAAGTATGCTTATTATCTGTTACCAATGGTTTTACCTAATTGTATCATATTGTTTCATCTTATTAAGATATTTCTGGACCAATGAATTGATATTTTCATGTCGTTGAATATTTCTAGCTTGCTTTCAGTCAAGTAATTTCAACTTCAAAGTTAATATATTCATATATATACAACAATCGAAGTCAATCTTCAAATGTTATATGTCCCGTTTAGATGTTTCATTAGCCTAGTTGTATATTACTGAACTTAACATTGTTTGTTTCAGTTTGTGTATATATGTAACAAGATTGTTTAAGAATATTCCATATCCTTCTATCAATCATTAGATCTCTTTGAACAACTTTTGAATTTTGTTTTTTGGTTTCGATTTGTCATTGGTTATACCTAATCGTATAATTTATCGTAACTGTTACATCCAAGTATTATTCGTGAATATTTTGATAAGAGTGTTATATCCTAGTGAAGACATAAGTACAGGTAACTTCCGGGACCTATTAATGGACTATTATTCTATATTTATTCTTATGGTATAACTATTCAGTGATTAGATTGTGTATATCTATATTCATTTTATTATAAGCTTCATTTTGACCTATGGATTATTATTATACGATTTACCGTTCCTAAATTATACTCAGTTTATTGATTATTGTATCCCACATTCACAGCCGCATTTGACTTGATCTTGTACAAATACTATTCTCTATTTTATAGTGTGATGCGGTCTGTCTGTCTGGTATATAAACCGAGTATGCTTGAAATAAATGGTTCGCATAGCAGAAGCTGTAATTGGTGTTCTGGACTCAATTGGAAGGGCTAGGCGGACAAGGGACCAACAAGGACGCTAGACTCCACATACCAGTTGAAAGTCATTGGTTTGGCACAGTGTTCAGATTAGACGAATCGTATTCCGATTAGTGGATAAATCACGTGATAAAAATCCGGACAAAAGACCACAACAAATTGGCATACGGCCATATCATGAATCTGTAGTGAATCACGTTTTTACTGGAAGCTGTTTCTCTTCTCAAACACAGATCATCGTACTATTGTAGTTAATGAACACTTAGATGGGAAGACCAATTTAAAGTCTTCATAAAATATGAAAATCATATATCAAAAATACTTTATTTGCATATCTCCTATCAATTGTCTCTTACAAACTTCATCGTTCCTTCATTCCTGTTGTTATTATAATTATTCTCTGTTTACATTCCTGTCCTCTTCAATTCGATCTTCTCAACGTCCTGCTGCCAGGTATTCTACTTCTGATTGGTGTTACATACAATTTAAAATTGTCAACATAGGTAGTGTACACTACACTATAACAAAACCATCATTCATTGTCATCTATAAACAACTAATTCAATAGATTAGTGAGACCTATTATTAACTTTGAGTTGAGTTTTTGATGCCCACTTGTCATCAATGATTTTCACTAATACTTGACTTGATATTGAGAGGTCGTTAAACTTACCCATAAAACGCAACTAGCATATATTTCTGGTTAGTGTCTTTTTAGCGAGTTAGTTTTCTACAGGATGGGGTCGCTAACACCATGACCAACCCTCTTTCTTTATCCGGGCTTGGGACTGGCAGTAGCCCCCGGAGGAGCTACAAGCGGAGTTTACTAGCATGTATATCTAGCATAAATGTTTTTAGCTCATATGTGATTATTTTTCCAACTATAGGAACTTATAAATATTGATTTGGATAGATTATATAAAGTGGAATATACTTATGTTTCTTATATTAAACTTACTTAACGATATAACGTATAAACCTTTAATAAAAAGAAACTGTATCGATTAAGGAGTTTCTTATTAATGGAACTAATGACTAAGATACAATCTACGTGGTTGTTCCAATCGAAACGTCAGTAAATAAATGATACTTTGTAACTTCATGACTCTTTAAACTTTACTAATTCATTTAATCTAACAGAAAAGACAATGTGAACTGAGCTGTTTCTGCAAGTAGAAGCATAAATCAAACTACAAATATCAAACTCATTTCATACTTTACTTTACAATGTATTATGTAATGCATAATTTACATACCATAGAAAAGGTCGAATTATTGACCTTCATATAGTAATCTAGATAATAAGATTGAGTATGAATGATTTGTTGCTATCTTACTAACTAGGATGGGTTCAGGTCTAGTATTATATGTTACGTGTTTTAATGACTTCCCAAGTATTCATCTGAGATGTTCAAAAAAACTAAGATAAAACAACTGACTAATATCTTTTCAGATTCAAAAAATTGTTTGTTTGAAGTCATATAATGAATGAAACTCATTTAAGGTGGGTTTTCACTTTGAATATATCTACATTCAATCATATGGTCAACCTAATAATCAAATCTAAGTTGTTGTGTAATACAGAATAAACTGTATTTGTAAAAGTAAAGATGGATAGTGGCTAGCAGTTGAATCCAGTTTGACGCGCATTTCGTCCTATTTGGGACTCGTCAGATAGATGTACCTGCATCTCAGAGTTAATGTTCACTCTGGGACCCGAACCCAGTACCGTTCGCTCCAAACACCAACGCGTTATCCACTCAGCTACTGAGTCCTGATAGCCACTTGCCTGTGCAAAGGGGTGAAGTTTGAATTCACTTAGTATTGTTTGTTTGAATCTTCCCATTGATCCTTAGAACTGCAACTGGTCAGTCTCTTATTAGCATATGTGCATATTGAATTAAGGCTATATCGAGGCAATACGCACAGTATGCACATATGCCAATAAGAGACTGACCAGTTGCAGTCCTAAACATCAATGGGAAGATTCAAGCAAACAATACTAAGTGAATGTATTTATAAAAGTTAAACATTCATATTATTTTTAAAAGTGTATTTATTTACTTTGTGAATGTAAGATCTTCGCTAAATGTTAAATATTTTTTACAAAGAAAGGAGTATTCACATGTTAATTAAACAATGAAAATGCGAATAAAAAGCTTTCGAGACAAAAAAAAGTTATGTTTTGCATAGCTCGATATCGTGCTTAGATACAGTACCTTGTGGGTCGGCAATAAAGGGTTTTCATGTTATACACATCCAGTAAAAATAACCCCCATTGGTCTGTTCATCTGTGCAGTTAGACGAGCTAAACACATCCGAAATTCGATTGTTTTGTTCACTTGAATTTACGAACCGATCTAAGCTAGACAAACTTTGAAAATCTAGAAACACTGGATCAACGCTTCGTCCTAGTATGGGACTCCTCAGAATTGATCATCCGCGATCCCACTTACGGGACTCGAATCCGGGACCTTAGGCTTAGCTTAGATCGATTCGTGAATTCAACTGCTAAAATTCTACGATCTCCACAAATTACCATGCTAAGAATTTTGTTCACACTGGATTTCTGTAGAGATTGCTCATAGCCAAGATAAATTTGAACTACCAATTTATTCTAGCTTGACAACCAGTGAACAAGAGGAAGCACTGTGTACCTATTTTATCACAATATAAGACTTTAAAACAATATTCATTCGCTACCTCAGTACCTTCTTTATCATTACATCTACATAGAACGTAAAGAATGTTTCTCGAAGTCAGTTGTGACTCAGTCTATTATGTAAATCACATCATATTGTTAAAATGAGGCATGTATAGGGAAATATAAATTTTAATTAGCTGCTCTTTTGGTAAATTACTCTTTAATAAAACTGACAATTACTCCATTGTACTTTTATATAGACCCAATCGTAAACTCCACTTTCTCCCATTAATTATTATGATTTTTTAAATAGCAGTTATTTGACTATCGATGGATCAGTCAATTTGTGTAGAATCTCACAGTTAACATCTTACAGCTATGTATTTAATGAAGTTTATATATATTGTCATAAGTCATGGTCTCGTATTTTACTTCTACACATACGGCCGTTATAATATTTCAATAGTTTTCATCGATCTCTATTTTAGTTTTAGGTTGTTCTAAGTAATCGCTATAGGTTTGTGGAGATTGTTGAGTTGCAATTAATATCATGATTGGGTGAATGTTAGACCACCATTGAAAACCTGGAAGCACTGGACACCCGTTTCGTCCTATTATGGGACTCCTCGACAGTGCGTATCCATGAATAACTGCCTCCACAACAGACACGGTTGATCTCCACTGGTCACGGATTCTCACTAGAACTCACTGAAAGCAATGGTAGACGATGGCTCAATTACATGGGTTGGTTGAAGTTAGACATTAGCACCGTTGAATTGCGGCTTAGAGGTCTAGAGATTAAGCATTTGCCCACGAGACCGAAGGCCCTTGGTTCGATTTCCACGTGTGGGATCATGAATGCGCAATTCTGAGGAGTCCAATACTAGGACGAGATGGCCGTCCAGTGCTTCCAGGCTTTCAGTAGTTGTATAACGTTCATCTATTCATGATATCAATTGATATTGTTATTTAATAAAATATAATAATTAATTTTGAAGAGTTCACTGTTGATCATCTTCAAAGTAATCAAATACGTTCTCTGATTGTTTCAACTTACAATTTCACTTCAGGATTATCACTAAAATAATAGTCAATAAATTTTTCATTTAATACTCAGAATAAATTTTGTAAGCAATTAATGTATCAAAAGAAATATTTTGAAATGCGTGAATGTTGTCCTTGAAATCAAATTTTACCTGATGCGACAAACATATAAGTTCTTATGAGGACGTTTGTTTGAAAATGACATCGACGTTTATGATGTATTGATCATTCCACTAATTAACATTTCTGAACTCATGATCAAACAACCAATAATCGGGAAACAATATCGCTAAAATCGCTGATTACTATGGATAGGTTTAGGATGATTGATGAGTTTTAGGATTTGTATCACTTTTATTGATCCAACAACCACTGAAAATTATGAAGGGAGAGACAGTTGTTTTGTCTTAGAGTAAGCTTGTTCCACAGTATCCATTCTCATTCATACAAGTGACTCTCAACCAGCTTTTAACACTTAGATAATTTAGTCTACATTTATGGGTCGACTGTGCAATAATCTTTCAGTGGAAAACAAAACGTCTCATTTGAATCCTAAAATGTTAGATCTATTAATATATTATAGCACCTCTCCTTCACATAATTTTGTTATTGGTATAGTAACTATTTGTATATCTTGGTATTATTAGCATGTCTGTATGAACATTTATCCTTGATCACATGTGATAGCCTACGTGATATACCTCTTTCTAACTTAATTGTTAGTTGTTTAAATCTCTCAATGAAACATTAGCTTTCCCATAAATGTTTATGCTTGAAACGTAATAATTCAGACGAGTCTTTATTCAGCTCTGTATTCGCTCGCTTGCATTATCAATTTCGCACGATTTCGCTTGATGTGCTTGTTTGTGGCTTAGTGATCTTTGCTATTCAATAATTAATTGTAGTTGACGGTTGCATTCTGAATTTCATATACGGCTGGGATTTATCTATTAATGGTTATCAGGGCGATTGACATACGAAGGCTTAAGAGTTATCTGGAGGATAATCCACAATAGTATGACCTTAACATTTAAGATTGGTTTATGTGGATATACATCATCATTAGTAACAAAATATGAATTAATTCAGCTAGATCAAGACGACTTAGATATGATTCTGTTTTATCTACAAATATCATTCTGAAAGCTAAATGACGGAAATTAAAATGTTAGAAGATTAAACTCACAAATACACAGATGGATGAGGTCTTGAAGTAAAAGCAATAGAAATACGTGATAAACATGAGGCATATGAAAGAGGTAATGGGTCATTGTAAACATCAGTTTCGGGAAAAAAGATCATTTTGATACCATCGGTAAATCGACTTGAGCTTTCTTTAGGATATATAGTTTGTTAGTCAGTGTTGATAGTGAGTTACTTTTTCTCGGTGAACTACTGATGCGTTTCAATCGCTAATGGGAGGTGCTGTAAGAGTGTAAAATTTTAACTCTGGGACCAAGGACTTAAATGGAAGTCGGTCGCATTATGGTTGAGAGGTACTTAAAAATTGCATACTTATATTTACCGTAATCAGTTTGTTATAAAAGTTTCTTTCCATTGTCTTTTCAGATCTTATCACCACCACTGATGTCTAGAAACGGTGTGCTGTACATTGCCGCTCACCCTTATTTTCATAACTATGAGGGTGTTTTGAGCAGAGATGGATGGTGGCTAGCACTAAATTCCAGGACGCGTGTTTAGTCTTATTTGGGACTGACCAATAGCAGTCCTAAATATTCATGGGGAGATTCAAAAAACCAATACAAAATGTTTCTGAAGCAAGATGAAATGTAGCAATTTTCTGATGTCACCAAAATGTAGTCCACTTTTTGATCCTGACGGTTACTCCGCAGTTATATTACACTGTCCGAAGACCTTTCTGTTGAATAAAAAGTGTATATTGATTGTATATCTTACAATGGGACTTGTGAAGAAGAAATAGGAAAATCACTTCTATTCAACTTACTCCACATAATATCGTCAGATTATGTTAAGGCTGTCTTGTAGGAGGTCAGAGATCAATATAAATATTTCGGAAAAGTATTCTACTTATCGTTTACTTACTTTTGACCAGTTAATCTAATACAAACTTCATGATTTAAAATTGACTTGTCAACAGAATTATTATTACTACCCATTTTTCACTTATTAATTAATATTAACGTATAGATCTTTATTGACAAACTTTACAGTATGTTAATCTCTGCACGGATTCAAAAAGTTCGTTTGTCTATGGCCAACTTACTTCAACTATGGTGAAAGCGATATGTCAATCTATCAATTAAGGTACGATTATATAGTACAGCATTTCGTTCTGTCCTACTTTACGGCTGCAAAACATGGTCATTAAGGGTAGAAGATGCTCATAAGCTACTAGTATTTGACCACAGATACCTTAGAAATATTTCTCGCATCTGCTGGGGTCACCGGGTAAGTAATAGTGAGGTTAGACACAGGGTATTAGAGAACGATGGTAAATCAGTTGATGAGATTGTGAATCTTCATCGACCGAGATGGTTGGGCCACGTGTTACGTATGCCTGAACACCGATTACCACGACGCGTTATGCTGACTAGTATTGACGATGGTTGGAAGAAAGTTAGGGGCGGCCAAACCAAAACGTGGCATCAGTCCATAGTCGCTGACTTCTAATTTGAGCCATGTTGGTAGATGCAGAATACTTGGTTGGGGTCCGCATGACTATTGTAACCAATGGTTGGAGACTCTGGATGGCATGGCTCAGAATCGATCACAATGGTGTAGGTGTATACACTCCCTGTCTTACTTGAAACTATGAGATTAAAATTGCTTCATATGTTTCTTTCTTCCTGTAACATATCTTTATAAACAACCTTTCTTTTATATATTACTCGCATTAAATTAACTACTTCTATGAATTTGGTGTTTATCTTGTTGTGCTAATGAGGTATGGCAACTTGGACCGATGCATATGTGTGCCTCGTTCTACTTTGTAGCTGACATGACATGACAGTTTCTAACGTATATCCTATGGATCTTTAATGAAACCATTAAAATCATATTTTTGCTAATTAGATTCATTTAACTTACACTGGTGTAAGATATCTGAATTTTTTTACAAACGATTTGTGAGTAAAAAAAGGAATAATATTGTTGTACTCATACATTTAATATTAAAAGTAATGTTTCATTTTGTATTGTTTGTTTTATTCTTTCCATTGTTATTTAAGGCTGCGATTGATCAATTTCTTATTGACAAATGTACATCCTGTGCGGATTATCTCAACTCTGGTATTCAGTTTCAACCAGATGACGAGTCTCAAATTGGACTAAATACGCATCCTAGATTCCACTGCTAGCCATCATCCATCTTTGTTTATAAAGCTTGTGGCAATGTCAAGGCTATCCGTTTAGGATGCACATATGCCTATAAGAGACTGATCAATTGCAGTCCTAAACATCAATAGGAAGATTCAAATAAGTAATACAAAATGAATTTAAACTTCACCCTTTTGCATAAGTTAGTGGCTATCAGGACTCAGTAGCTAAATGGGTAAAGTGATGGCGTTTGAAGCGAACGGTACAGAGTTCGGGTCCCGGAGTGAACATCAACTCTGTGATGCAGGTGTATCCAGTTGATGAGCGCACTGATAGCCACCATCCATCTTTGAGATAGAATGCGTTCATAATGTCATGTTTTTACAGAATCTCAACAAACCGTTAATGCATGTCCGTATATTCAAAACCACATAATTCTTGAGTAATGTTCACCGTACCCAAAACACTGTAACGTCTGATTTAGGTAGATATTCTTAAGTAGAATCGATTTCCTGATATAATTATATATTTTTGTTTGTGAATTACTTCCCATTATCTGTTAAATTTTTACCCACGTGATAACAAATTGATAATTTTAGATCATTTGAATCAGAAAAGTTGTTTTTGTAGTATTCAGTTACTTAAGCGTCAAATGTTATTTCACCAATATTAACTCATCATTCAACACTGTAAATAGTATTATTGCTTAAGTAATACATTAAAACAAGTGAAAATGGACAGCTGACGAATTCTATAGGGTGTTTAAATAACCATGAAAAACTAATATAAATAATTATATACTAATAAACAAACGATCAACTTACACAACCTTTGATTCCGCTTGAAATGGGAATGAACGACGTTGTGTAGTACAACAATGAGAGCTTTGCAATTAAACCTTGTGGCTCACAGAATGTAACACTGCCCAAACCAATCACGTCAGACAAAAATCTTCATCATTCAATTATTATCAGTTTGTGGTTTTGGAGATTGTTCAATTTCATTAAAATCAAGAACTGGTTTAAATTAGACGACCATTGAAAATCTCGAGGAACTGAATGGCCATTTCGTACTAAAACGGAACTCCCCAACACTACTACCCTGCATTCAGGAATTGAACTCAGGACCTTCTGTATTTCTCATGAAAGTCTCAGTTCTAGATCACTGAACCAATATTCAAGGCTATACAAGTCTAACTTCAATCAGTCCACGATATTGTTTAACCATCTCCCATTGTCTCCACTGAGTAACTTCCTAACACCTGATACAGTTTATAAACTTATTTTATGAGATTTGTTTATTCATGGAGGAATCTTAATGTATGAGAAAGATTTTGGGAACTACAAACTCTATTCTCTAGGTGGTATTTCGAAATGATGAATGTGACAATATCAAAGTATTTTAATTGTATAGATCAGATATGAGTATTAGGTTTCTGTTGACTATATGAAGTACATCAGATTATAAACTAGAGTGGTTTTGGTAAGTAGTTTCGACCTAAATATTAAATCAATTTTGAAATAAAGCAATGTATTTCTATGACTTTGAATATATTTTGTAAATGGAGGATCATTACTAAAAGGAATCGGAGTCATTGAGGTAGCCGTACATTTCCATTATGAAAGATAACCTTTAAATGACTGATGGAATCCTAGTGAAAAACTCGTGATAGAAAGTGATCAAGTGTGAGATTATGAATTAATTCAATACGATCATCTATGAGTAATTTGATTTTGACAGTTTTAGTGATTAACTATTTCAATTGAATATTCGAATTTGATCTGTCAGTTTATGTTACGTAACATTTTGACACTAAATTTATACAGTGTACCATTTGATCAAGTTATGATTATTTGAAAGTCAGTACTTATTACTAGGATGAATGTCTGTGCTTAAAAATATGGCATCTTCAACTTTCTATATTTTATGGAGTAACGAGATATTAGGTTTCAATGGGGGAAAGCCAGAAGTCATACTTTCTCTAGACTTCCATATTTTTGGTGTAAATACGTTCCAGATTATCATTGTAAAATTCCTTCAAATCAGGACATACTGTCTTTTGCCTATAATCATAAAGATACTATAAAATCACACTGTAATATTCCCATTCCTTACTTTAATAAAAGAAAGTGTTGGGGTGATCCAGAAAACTCCTCGCAAAAGACAAGAAAGGCTTAAGAAACACTAATAAGCATTTTATTCAATCAGCGTTCGCTAGAAGTTTTGCCAGAAACATCATGAAAGTGAAAAGTCACATGTAGAGTTTCTGATTGGCTGATTACTATACTGCTACTATATTTAGTAGCATTCCAGAATTTTCAGGAAAACCCAGGACTTCTAAAATACTATAAAAACCCTATATTTTCTGTACATAAATAAACCTTTGGAGTAAAGTGCTTCTCGCATATTTTGCTCATTTTCTCTCGTGTTCACGTTGCTATGTAGTTTTAGCTTGGTGGTTACGAGACTAGCTTAGGATCCGAATATAGCGTTCATTTATCAAGACTCATCAAAAAGATAAGTTTTATGTGACTAGCCCCTATGAAGTAACAGGTTTTCACTAACATATTATCAGTGCATTTAATAAAAAGATAATCAAATACTTCCCTTAAAAGTAATAGATCAGAGATATATGGCCCCCAAATGCCCTGGTATGGCTGATAGTGGGAAGAGTCCTCTCTCCCTCTCGAAATGCTCTCACATGGCCTCGCGTATATAGCCTCTACTACGGAAGTCCTACTCAATGCCTTCTCGCACCACGGGTGTTTTTTACGAAATTGAGAGGACGAAAAGCGAATGTCCGGCGCTCTAACCGGGTTGGTGGACACGGCGAGTCCACCTAGGGGAGTTGGAAAACCCTGATTCCAAACAAATGGTGCACATGGGCTGACTCCAGTATCCTGAGGGAACAAATGGCGCACGAATCAATCGTTGATCATCGGCTACCATGGGAATGCATCTCCTCATGATGCTCCACTGCCTTGTGGATCAGACCTTTAGGTCAAAGGCTGGGGGTGTGGCTCCCTAAGAAAACCACCTGCTTCAGTTTGGGCAGTATCACAGCCTTCACATAAATCAAATGAGATTTGTGCGGCGCATATGTAGCTGGTGCTTCCTAGTACCAATATTTATGTGTTTAAATAAATAAATATATGCTGACTACTATCTGATTAACTTACTTTCAGTAGTATACGTTACGAATAGTAAACTGGAAAAGAATACACATGAGAATAAAGTCACCAGAGAGTTCATTTCCTAAATTTCTTTAAAATTAATAAAATCTGATAGATATATATCATGGTTGAACAAAATGTTTTCCCTCTATATTTACTTTACAAAATTCATTGAATGAAACTTAATACCTTCTGTTATTGTTAATCAGTGTATTTTTAGAGTAAGTATATGTAAGCTAAGTAAATGTGTAATATGTAAAGAAAGTATTGTATATAGCAAACAAACAAAAAAGAGCTCATTTTGTTTATAAATAGAAACAACCTACTTAATGGTGTTGGAATTGATTGATTAGTAAACTATAATAATGGTATCTTAGTGTCCAACTTGATTTTCAGTTCAACATTTTGATAAATAACGAAGTTTAGATTGATATTATGAGTGGATCGAAGTTAGATCACCATTGAAAACCTGGGAAGTACTGAACTGCCGTTTTGTTCTAGTATGAAACTGCTCAGAATTGCACATTCGCGATCCCTCATCAAAGGGACTTGAACGCAGGATCTTCAGTCTCGTGAGCGAATGCTTAACCCCTAGACCGCTGAGCCGGAATCCAAAAGTGGAGAAACCCTGGAAGAGGTGGGAACGTTCAGTTACCTGGTCAGCATCATCGATTCGGTGCAGATGTAAAGACCAGGTTTGGCAGAGACAATGCGGCATTTCTATAGTTGGACAACATATGGAACTCAAAATAACCGTCAATCAATATCAAAGTCAGAATCTTCAATACGAACATCAAGATAGTTCTACTGTGAGGAGCTGAAACGTGGAGAACTACCACAACTATCATCAAAAAGGTACAAGTACTTATAAACAATTGCCTACGTAAGATACTGAATGACCGTTGACCGGATACCATCAGCAGCTGCCTACTGTGGGAGAAAAGAAACTAGGTTCTGTCTGAAGAGGAAATTAGGAAACGATGCTGGAAGTGGATAAGATCTACATTGCGGAAATCGTCAAATTTCATCATGAAGCAAGTGCCAACATGGAATCCTGAAGGGAAACGGAAAAGAGAAAGGGTGATAAACACACTGTGTCGAGAATTGTAAGCAGACATCGAAAGGATGAATAGCAATTGGAAAGAACTGGAACGGATTGCCCAGGACAGTGTTGGATGGAAGATGCTGGTGGGTGGCCTATGCTCCTTCATGTAGGGTAACAGACGCAAGTATGTTAATTAAACCGTGAAGGATATCTTTGTCGACAACAAATCACTGTACTATAAATTAGTTTTAGAATTGGTAGATTATATATTAAGCTTTTTAATTTGATCTTCATTTACTTAACATCCTTATCAATTCATTTTTTTGAATTTTAGTCAATAACTTTCAGTTTATTCTCTTTATATTATTGAGCTCTGTAACAATGGTAAAGAGACGGATATAATTGTTTGGTTATATACACACACTGCCGCCATTGTAGAAAAATAAAAGCTATCTACGCCATCTCATCTTCTGCTTTATTGACCATTGCTTGTTGATTGAGGATTATAATAGTGTTATTAAATCCTTCTCGGCTTTCGCACGTTACTTTTGATTTTTGACCCGGATTATTATTAAATAATACTATCGGATTTAATCGTTCTCATTACGTCGTTGGTGTCACATGTGCAGAGGAACATTCGTTAATCAAGTGAACTCATTTGTGGTCATTATCTTAGAGAACAGCTTACATGTAATATATACTTCATAACAACGGTAATCGTTTTGTTATTTAATATACCGTTAACAATGTAACTTTAATTTGTTACTTTTTGCTTTATTCATAAACAGACACTCAGGTTTGTAGTGTTAATTCTTTGTTCGTATATCATTGGTAACTTTGAGTATTGTTGTATTTTGAATAAGCTGTTTTGCTGGGATCTACTACACATCTTTATGACATTGTCACATCAAAGTGCAATATTGTTCCTGTAAGATCCTATCATCTTCATATTTATGTTTTGAGCACACAAAACCCCAGTCTTATCTGTACACAGAATTTTGTCTTCCTAAACGCGGTATTAAACTTTCAAAGTATAGTTTGAAATCTAATCGAGGTGGATGCGATACATTCGTCGTGGTCAGTGTTTGGTTCAGGACGCAAGCTGACATAAGTCATTCTTGTTTAAAATTTCATGAAGTTTGGCTAATACGACCAAGACGATGAGCCGAGGGGATATTTTCAAAGCAGGATGGAAATGTTAGAGATGTCCTGTTTTCTGAACAGGAAGGTTTATTTTGGGAGGTTTAATTTTCCCTCCTAACAACATTAACAGTACATCCCTCAATGAGAACTGATTATTAGAATTTTAAAACAAATGATGAACGGCTTTCTATATCGACCTGGATTTAATTCATTATTGTTCATGAATGTGTGGTGGTTATCTGCATCTTTGTTTATTTTCTGGCCTGAACTGATTTCTGACCCTATAATTATTATTTATTATTATTACTGGCTGATAGATTTATTTATGCTCATCCAGTTTTGCCTGCCTTAAATTGTACTATTTCGGGAATTCCTAGCTAGTACATTATTTCCAATACTTCTGACTATCATATTGGCATCGCAATGGAGCCTGTGATTGAACAGTTGGACATACATTCAAATTCTGAAGCTTTTGAAGATTATATGGAAAGGTTTGAAATCTGTAGTATGATCAGAAAAGATATTAAGGATGATAAAATTGTGACCAGTTTCCTCACATTCATCGGAAATGATGCCTACAACTCAATAAAATCTTTCGCATTTCCAGATAATCCTATTTCACTCTCCTACTCAACTCTCAAAGAACTACTACTAAATCATGTAACGTGTACTGATTTCGAATGCTGTGAAAGAGTAAAATTCCATAAAATTATTCGCCAGAACAACCAGAAGATTGGAAAACGTGCCCTTAAATAGCATAAACAAGCGATCAAGTGTAATTTTGGTGATCGACCTTATGTCCAGCAGCATAGCCGATTAACTGAAGGAATTAAGACACGATACCTAGAAAGACAGCTTACACAAGTGCCGAAGTGTTCCTTCCAAAACTCTAGGACTATGTGCATTAATTATGAGGCACTGCATGAAACTGACTTCGACGACATTAAGAATTATACTACATTACTTAGTTATCATAATCCAATGAGTACTCAAGGTCGTTTGATTAATAATAATCCTCGTTATCGGGAAAACATGGATAACAGATAATTGAGGAGCTGAAAAGCAGGTTACGGCGGTGAACACAGGTTTGGCAATGTTAACCTTGTGGCAAATCTCACTTACGTAATCCCCGTGCCTTTCGTCATTTCAAATGTTTTAAGTGTGGTTAAATGGCGCACATACAGTCGGCTTGTAGAACTACTGTTCATTTCGCCGCAAGTAATACTTAACTTTGTAATTAGATCCTATTGATTTGAGTGATTCTAATAATCATATAATATACCTAATTTCAACTTCCGGCAATTCACTTCATATGCAAAAACGGTTACATTTGTCCAGTGGTGCTATACATGATTTCGTTGTTCATATTTGTAGTATCAAATCCATCATTTCAGTTGGAGCTTTAAAGTCACTGAATACATATTCCACAACTAAGCCTATCAGAGTTTCTATTGCGAGTATTAGTAGTCATAAATTTCCTATTTTCAGGTATTGTAATTTGCTGATTAGGGACGATACATCTGTAATCCTAAATAGTTGTGGTGGACCGAAAATTATATTATTATTGACTTCATTCCATATATTTCTGGTACAATATATAATCCTCAGCACAAAGTATTTCGGCGAGACTATAAATTATGGACGATCCAGTCAGAAGAGTTTGAGGAATTTCAAGGTCATAGCGCCAATTTCAGTACTTGATGCTCATGTACGATCGGTTCATGGAGGATTTTAGAGAAGACATGACAATTAAGCGGCTACAATAAATGGGACTACTAAGAGGTTCCTTTATTTGTAGTCGCGGTAATTAGATGACTTGTAGAACATGTGCAGATTACCGTGATGTTATCCTTCAATAAAACCCATGTTGAAGGAAGATGTTTGCTAGAATAGGAACCTTCTTCGGTCGATTCAAATTGAGACTAAGGCATATTATTATAATTGCTGCAATAATCGCAGATATTGCTGGAACTTCAACTGTTCAGTGGTATGAGTGTTGTAGGGACATATCCATAATAGAAATGATAAACTTACACAACCCGAGTACACAAAAACAATATTGAAGCTATGTGGTCGGGGCTGAGAGGGTTTTTATGACCTTATCATGGCTCCAGAGACTGATCGTTATGGAGCCAATGTGGATGAGTTTCTCTATCTTATGTATTACGATTTTAGAACCTTTGGACCTCTTTCTAACCTTTACAAGTTTTTGTACCATATAAAAGAAGTGTATCTCCTTGAATTCTTAAGTTTTGTATAATATATTTCTACTTTATGCTGACTGTTTACTGATTAGCTAATATTTCTCAAGGTCACCTAAGATTCGTTCAAAGGTCGTCCATAAATTATAAACTCGCCGTTGGCAGTCCAGTCAAACCACATCTAAATAAGTTACATTTTTTTCACTACATATTGCCAGCAACCACGATATCTTTGATTAGGCCTTTTATGACCTTTAGAGCTAAAGGTTGTACACTATTCAGAAACGCAGCAGAATATGTTGTCCAGTTAATTGATACTATGATCAGTTAAAACAAACAAAAGACAGATAACTTGTTGAAATATACAGCTGACAGAAAAAGACGTAGCTCAGATGTTTAAGCAGGCCGCCAATAACATGAACTCAGAAATGACAATAAAGTTACTACATCAAGACGTTAACGTTATAATATATCAATTATAATATATAAACACAAAAAAAAGTTATGTGACATTACTTAAGTCAGTAGGCTTCGACGTGTTTGAGCTGAATTTGGCACCATAATCCGCAATCATAGGTAACTAATGATTCCAATAGGGTTATTGTAATTCCAGAGATTTAGCCAGATGTAGTATATAATGGAAATATGGCTGTAGTCTATAAATGTAGATAAGATATTCTATAGTTCAATTATCACGACCACGGGCAATTGGGAACGAGAGACGTGCATGTAACAGTGTATTTACGAGCGGTTAGCAGAGTGTGTCATGCTATGAGCGATTCAAAACGGAAGAGAGAGAGAGTTTAAGATCATGCACCTAAACAACTTTGACAATCATTTGTGATACATATACAAACTATGAAAAATGACAAAGTAAATGCAAATAATATCGAAAACTATTTACAGAATTAATTTGTCGTGCTTATGTTTACACAGCGGATTCCTCATCACTGATTGTGGACCATCTATCCTAGGTCTAAAAAGCCTAAGATTGCCTCAGAGACAGCTTTCTTTTCTAATCACTACAGACGGTCCTAATAAAATGCTCGATAGCTTGTTGATAACGGAATCGAAGTGCGAAGAATTATACACTAATCCAAAGCTCTTTCATTCTGATGCGTAATCAAGAAATGTGCAATCGGTTATGAGGATCTTAATTTCTATTAAAGATGTGGCAGTTGTGGTATTTGTACCAATTGATGATTCCTTATAATTGAGTGCGCTCTCACTACAAATTTTCAGTGTAGTTCATCTAGTTGTGCTCTTCTGGTTCTACCCGCCTTAAATCGGATTATTTTGAGAATTCTTAGTAAATTAATTCGAATGATTATAATTTTCATGATTTGTTACGTCTGTTGATTGATTCTTAAGCAGGGTCTCAGGTTTTTAAATTCATTAGCTTACCTTGTGTTTCATCTGTCCTCAATATCAGTATCATTCAAGGTGAACTTGTGCCCAAAGGTGTTCACATTTGTTAAAACATACACGGCTATGTCGTGGCTATCATCAGCCAACTGTTTTTACGCATGCTAGAACTAGAACTTATCAATAGATATCTCTTAGTCTCTTTCCAACTCTTATTATATTTCTTGACAATTTTCCTACCAATCTCTATAGGCTTATAGTGGCTTCGTTTCTCAGTCACCCTGATGACCGTTACTAAACAAAACCCAACAGTGTATGAATTCAGGATGCAACACAAAGTTCTAACGTCATTTTATTGTTGGATGGCTCAGATAGAAAATTACAACCACACCAAGAGGATCTGAGCAGAGAAGCTAATGTGCGCAAGCAAGCAAATACAGAGTCGTATTGAGAGTCCAGTGGAATCAATCAGTAAGATTCAAGCTCGTATATATATGAGACAACGGACTATGTCTCAGGCGATATTTAAGCGACTGGTGTTCGAGGTAGAGTGAGGAATATGTGTGTAGGCTGTCACGCGTGACCAAGCATACATGTTCACACAGACATGATAGTAATAATAATGATACAAAGCAAATACAAATTGTTACTATTCGAATAATACTGTCTGTTAAAAACGTTGCCTTGGTAAGCGCATAGACCATCGAAAGGGATCTCTGTGTACCTCAGTCCTAATATCTCCTTCCTAATCTTTGATAAGTGCTATTTATGATTGAGGAGTCTGATTCATATTCCGGGCACTGTGCATTCTCTTGTCCTACACTTGTCTTTTTATCCTGACGTTACCAAGCTATGGGTCGCCTTTTAGTTCAGATTGACGGTTTGTGACGATTTAACCCTAACCATCCCCAGCACTTTATGTAGACAGATGTATTTGAATATTTGTGCTTCTTATGATGGTTGTCCCAGTTCTCCTCGCTTTAGCTCAATAAAATAGAATCGTCCGGACAGTGGTGTTAAAACTATCGACTTTGGTCCAAAGTAACACGCCCTTTATGTTCCAGATATTCCTCAACCATATAGATTTTACATTTGCTTTATCTGTTTGTGCCTTCAAATCTTCCACAAACTCTAATTGTTTATCGATAGTGATCCGTTTGTATGTAAAGCTTTCTACTTCCCTAGTGTTTCGTCATCAAGAGCGACTGAGGTGGTGATTTCTGCAATGTACCTCAAAAGTTTTGGTTTTTCTCACTAATCCTTGTTGAGTTGTTTCTGTGTGTGGAACAGAATCACTAGATTGTCCACAGAGTTCAAATAATTTAGGTGAGTTCAAGGTATTCAAAATCTCACACTTAGATCGGAGAATGAACAGCCTTCCCCCACATTATTGTCCACTTGAATGGGTCTATGAGTTACAATCTACGAAAACTTTCGAGGCGTAGTTCACAACAGTAGTTTAATATGATAATGACGAACTTTTCATGTGTTTGGTGATGTTGAGATACATTTAACGATGTTTCCCACCCACATTATCCAAGGGTTCCTCATAAATAAGAAAGTTTATATGTGGTGATGAGTTCCGATCAGTCGAATGTGGAAGGATGATATGCGGTATCACAACTTGGTCTGTATATGATCGATCCTTAGAAAATCCAAATTGCTTATATAGAATTCGGGCATCTGATGAATATTCCATTGTGTTCAGCAACATTGCTAAAAACGTTGACTGGAAGAGATATTAATGTGACCCTTCTACAGTGAGCTTGGGCTTTAAGACCAATGACGTTCACCATACAGTTTTGTTAAAGAGTTCAGAACCCTACGACTTTCGAGGCCAATATTTAGTCAGTCTGATACAAGATACAAAACTCTAACGAGAAAAAACTTGAAAATTGCTTTCAGGTTACAAGCTTCTGCCTAAAAGTTGGTATGAATAATTACCCATACAACTCTGAAATTTCAAAGCTTACTATCCACAGGACGGTTCGATAAGTTAGACATCCTTACGTAAAAGATTATTAGACGATCTAATTTAGATGCATAAAATATTAGACGGTTTCAAACCAAGAATGTACTTATTTTCTCTCCCTGTTAAGCGAAGACATCTTAGAGGACAAAGTTGGCTAGTTCGAATTTCAAGAACTGACGAAAAACTCATAAGATACAGTTTTATCCATAGAGTCATCTACTCTTGGAATCATTGTATGTTTTCTTCAAAAATACAACGGTTCATGTTGATAGATAATTGGAGATCCCACAAACATTCAGAGTTTAACAACACTCTAACCAGTGACAGCGTTTATGATGGAAAAGCGCTAGCACAGCGTCTAATGCAATACTAATGGGTGCTTTGGTGTCCTGGTGTGTGAGCAAAGTTGCTTTGGCGATAAGTTCCTAAACCTTTGGGAATGCTTTCCTTGCAATGTCGTTCAAATTGATGGATTTCGTATATTCAAGAAATTGGGCGGTTAAAGGTCTCATAAGGGTCGCATAATTCGGTGTGAACCGGTGATGGAAACTTACTAAGGCAATGGACGTGCATAGTTGCTTGATGGCGGTCGATTCTAGGTCATCCGGAATGGCCGCCACTTTATTTCTAAGACGTCGGATGCCTTGAGTATCATTAGTGTGCGCGAGAAAATTTAGTGAGTCGGTGTTGATTTGACATTTCTGAATGTTTTAAGTACTGCCGCGTTTCGCAGTCTTTCAAAGACAAGTTCCAGGTGCTGGAGATGAGATTCAGTGGATGGGTTCGCGTAAACCCACGAGAAGATAAACACATCGCTTACCGAATGTGGCGATCGGCTTCTCATTTGCAACCTATAGGTCGTAAACTGCTTTGTGCAGTCAATAGTTAGAATTCTCAGGGAAGAACTCTAACTTCTGTGGCGGTGTCGAACCTTCGCCGTCACATCAGTGACGTATAATAGACGGCTGAACTCGCCAGCTGTGGTCGCCGTTAACATGTACCGATTGAGAAGTTTCACGAAATGTTTTCGTGTCGGTCGATTTTTAGCTCGGAAACTTGCAGGGTTCTCCAAAATTTGAGATTTCCCGTACTGATTATAACACCAGCGCCAATCAGGGTTACCAGCTTTCCATGACCTAGAGACATGTCGCTTTTGTGAAGTGCTCTGTCGAAGAATTTGGGATCGTTTACGGTCATTGTGAATACTAAGGTAACGTGTCAGAGTATGACGGAATCCCACAGTCTAAACACGCCTTCGGCAAACGTCCGTTGCCCAACGTCTTCTCTCACTCACAGCAACGTGTCTGTTTCTGAGTCGTGTTGTAGATTGATGTCGTTGAAAAGTCGGTTTAACTGTTGTCGGTCGGTTACATCTCTACGCATAAGAATAGATCTTTTTAGAGTTTCGTTAGGTACCGAGACATCACTAGTGAACATATTTAGTGTGGCATACCCTTTAAAATCGTGCGGCAACGCCTTCACTTCTGCTAGGAATTGTGCACATGAGTCTGTCACGAAGTTCTCGTGAAAGTCAGCCCCTGCGTAGCAGAACCATACTTCGATGTTGTCGGGCCAAAATGACATTAGCTGAAGTTGGGGTGGCGAAAGAGTCTTAACCCTAAATAATTTAGGAGTCTGTTCGGTCATGATTAATATAAAGTATAGCAATAAACGAGAAAAAAATATACAAAAATACTGCAAAGATATCGCATTACGTAAAAATTAAAGCAAATTATTGATACGTAAAGTTCCAAAAAGGAGCAGACAGTTTGCAAATTGGTGTACCAGATCACGTCGCCCTCATCACTAATGATGCCACAAGTATTTGGAGTTTGACAATACCTTAACTAGTAACACCTTTCATGATCGAAATGTGCCAACCCAGTGCAATCAAAAGTCAGAAGTGGAGAGGTTTGAAGACACATTTGGTAAGCTATCGATTTATCGTCAAGTGATTGATGCAATCTGGCTTGCGGTTGCACGAGATGTGTAGCATGGTGTACCTACTCATGTTCTGGTGTGGATGCGTGGTCGAGCGCCTTCAGCCAGGTGAGCTCAGCAAAATTATTGCGGTCAGCATCGAATGTCGAGCACTTACAGAAGTATTGACTTTGGAGATTTTTTTAGCGCTACATAGTTAACGTGACTTCTCACACCTCAGATCTACTTAGGAATACATAAATTCAGTTATCTTAACACACCTTCGTCACACATCACATTTCTCGCACACAATAATGCAAATATCTACTTCAAACATTGTTAACATGATTGTGTGCAGACTGTATACATACCTTCTACTCCTTCAAAGTAGTCAAACGTTGGAATTCGCTGCTGGCTAAGTTAGTCCAAGCGAATCCACAGGAGTCTTTTAAGAGAAAACTTGACATATTCTTATTGATCCACTGAGACTAGATACGGAAGCCCGTTAAGCAAAAGCTCCGTCTATTCATAACCATTTGAACCATTTTATTTAGCATGTAATTGCCCAAAGAACCATGTACCTATTTATATTTGATAATTTTGATGTTTCATTGTATTCCCTTGAAAAATCTTGGAGCAGATCGCCGAGAGAGACGTTGGATTTACTTAACATATACTCGCTGTGATACTACAAATATACTGTTCCTCTTTAGTGTCTTATATTAACTTGGCGACCGAATACTGAGAAACTATTCTTTCAAATGTAGACAAAAGTTCTTATACACACTTCCAATAGAAGCAATATACAACTTTTATAGACTCATTCAAGAGGAGGGACCAAAAACTATAATAATCTCACTAAGAAACGATCAACATGGCGTCAACCTTTCGTTCTTAATGTACAAACTTGAATCAATTGAAAATTGAACTGCTTGTTATAAGGTTCCTCCCTGATAACCAGACGGCGGTCTGAGGTTTTTTCTGCGGGTTTGTAGCTCTGTTTATTTTGTTCATTAGTGTATTCTTACGTAATATATGACATTGGAATTTCTTCAAGCTACAGTTTCAAGGAATAGACGATTGTTGGTTTGACATTAACACCTCGGCTTATCACTGAACAGTGCTATCTCGACTAGATAACATTTGGTATTGTCATCCTTGATCACCGATTTATCCAGATGGTTCCTGTCTTAGTAAAGACAAGTGCCAATCTTTCGACAGATTCATTGTTTATGACATTCGTTGACATTGCAGATGACTATTATAGCCTTATCAATTTCGCCTGGGTCGTCTCAACATAAACTTTGTAAACAAGACGAATAATTCTAGCTACTCTGCTTATCTCCACTTTGATGTGTCATCGTTTTAGTCAATATGTAAATAGATGATTGATTTCCTTTTTGTCCTTCGGATATTTATTTTCCTTCCGAAGTCTTGATTTTGTAATAACACCCTGTGAGTGAAATAGTTCAAGGATTTTCTATGATGATAGACTACCTATTGGAGAAGTTGTGGTTTCATGTAGGTTTTGAAACCGTGAATTTTTGAGAGCTCGTAACTCAAACTGCCAATTAGTGACTTCCGTGAATAATTAGTGACTCGAATCATTTGCCGAAATGATTGTATTATAATCAGGTTAAAAGTACGTTAATGTCAGCTCCCCAAGCTGAAGTAGTTAGGGCACGGTTCAAACATGTGGGCGAGTAGTTTCAAGTTGTGTTCTAACCGCTAGTCAGTCGTATTTCACTCAGTGCCAGGTGCTGTTCTGGTCCTATTAAGGTCTTAACGCCCTCTTGAATCAAATATTACAAGTACGAGCAACTACTGACCGATCATAAATGATATCCATTGACCATTTTAACGCATTAAGAAATCAATTACAATTCAGTTTTGGACTGCGACCATATGGGGACTTGTCAAGAATGAAAATTCTCCTCACTCTAAGCCGTGCTGAGGTATTTGGGGCAGTTCTTTATTCTTGTAAATCGTGATCTTTCGTATCTAAAAAATGTTACGTGACTTTCGGTGTTCACTTTGCTATGGTAATATACTCACATTCACTTGAGCTGACCCGTCGTTTTGACCATGCTTTATGTTGATTATGACCAATCATCTTTCCTAAAGGATTGTTCACATCAGGTGAAACCGCTTTGTAGGTAACCCACAGGTCTTGGTCATGTTTGCATTACGATCTCAACCATTCCTATCACCCTGGAACACCGGCTTCGGTGTCTTGAACATGTTTTTTGATTGATGTCTCAGCTGCTATGCTCCACATTTACCAATACTGATACTGGGTCAACTTATGATATGGGACAAGGAAATGTGATATAACTGTACGGGGCTGGTATATGTTGCTTAGTGACGATCCTCTGGACGTAGTCTTGAAAAGCATAAAAATCAGATACAACTGAAAGTAAAAGCCAGTTGTATGATACCCATCTGTTTTCTTCACCAAACAAGATCTTCCTCAATTTTTTTAAAATCGAGTCGTCTCTCAATTACTACTTTTATTGCTGTTATTATTATTATCATCATCAAAAATTCACTTCTCCCTAGTGTTGACATTTCTACTTTGTGCGGCACATTTCCCGTTTCTCTAGCGTACCAAAATTTTCGTGATTAACCGTGATTCTGATGTATATATATATATATATATATATATACTCACCACTAAATTTACTTCCTGACTAATTGAACAACCCAGGACTAACGTGGCTTTCGCTGTGGTTACAGCACTCAGCTTCAACTGCTATGTCTCGGGTCCAAACGCCGCTCTATATTTCTTGTTTGACCTGTTAAGTAGTACCATTAGTCCTCATACAAACAGCATAGTCCATGTCCGAATACGAAAACACTCATACTATAAATGAGTTATATTTGATTGGTGCTTTCATATATTGAGTAAAGCAGTTGTACTAGTCGCAAAATTTCACGCTTCTTTTGCATTGGTGATAATCCGCAAGTGTGTTTCAAATGGATAATCTACTTTTCTAAATTCTTAGTGTTTAATAACTGAAAGGCTCTTATTTAGACTAACAAGAGTTTATGAATCCGTTTAGTTATAAATTTTCTTTTTTAGCCTATTATGAATCAGTTTGGTCATCAGTATAATGTCCAACCACCACCTACATTTTATACAAGTGATATGAATTCATTTGGTAAGAATATTCTTTCGTTTTGTATGATGCATAAATAATTGTGTTTTACTTTGACCTTAAATAAGGATCGGTTTTAGGATCTTTAAACACCTGTAGGTTGTCTGTAAAATGAAGCAATTGCCTAATCGGTCAACCAGAGACTATCCATTTGACATTGATGCATGTGCTAGATATTTTGAATATAAAATCCTCTCGTAATTTTGTTTACGGTTAAATTAGATTTCCTATCTTTATTTGTTTGTAATATTTTGACTCGTACTTTATTGGTTTCCTCTAGCTGTGCTCGTATGAAGTGTAGTAACTTGGGCCGATACACGTACTTTGTCTTACGTTGTGACTCACTGACTACTATGTTGTCTACTCTCAACACTCATGAGATAACCTTTAAGGTTTGACGACTTAAAGACTACAAGCTCTTGATTGTCCATAGCTTAACAACTTTATTGGCGTTTCAAAATGAGTGAAAGCAGGTGTAGAAATTGTTGTTACAATCTTGTACGCCTAGTTACCACCAACTTTGAGATATTATACTAACAGGAGCAGGGTTATGAGGGCATCGTACTAGTCAGTAGTGACGCTTGCTCATGGAAATATGAATCTAGTGGCTACTATGTTATAAGCAGCAAAATAAAACGTCCGTGCCTCAGTCGGTTAAAAACCAGTTTCAGTCACGTTAATTCATTCGTATTATGTAGTTTATATTTTCACATCCACCATTTATCATTGTAAAGAAAATGTGCTTCAATTAGAAGTTTTCTAAACGTAACTATTCCTGATGTCACAGGACTGGATAACGGATTTTTGGATTATTCAGATTTGTCTTATTGAGGTGTGGTAGGTGTAAAATGTGATTAGTCAACGTAGATAAGCAGGCACACTTACACCTGTTACCCCTCGTGAAGGAGCACGGGTCACCCACCAGTACTCTTGTTAGTGGGATATAGATTGGATTAAGCATGTTTCATGCATGATGGTGTTGCTGCGCGCTGATTGGTTAATTTTAAACCAATCAGCCCGGGCATATTATTGCAGAAAAATCTATAAGCTTCTTATGTATATACTATAAATATATGAACATTATTTAAACTATTGATTGCTGTTCACTTATCATTATTATTTTGAATACAATTTCATTCCTGTTCAACGTGTTCTGATTTTGGGGTCTTGTTGAGTGTCATCGTATAAGAATACTAAGCAATAGGAATAGCTGGGTCATTTATTAGCAAAAATACAAATTATAACAACTCTCCATCCAACTCTGTCCTGGGCAATCATTTCCAGTTGCTATTCATCATTTTGATGTCTGCTTACAATTCTTGACACAATGTGTTTATCGCCCTTCCTCTTTTCCGTTTCCTTTCGGGATTCCTAGTTAATGCTTGCCTCGTGATGAAGTCTGATTTCCGAAATGTATGTCGTATCTACAACTTTCATCGTTCTTTCCTAATTTCCTCTTCAGTTGGAAGCTGGTTTGTTTTCTCCCACAGTAGACTGCTACTGGTGGTATACGGCCAACGGGCATTCAGTATCTTACGTAGACAATTGTTTATAAATACTTGTACTTTTTCGATCATGGTTATGGTAGTTCTCCAAGTTTTGGCTCCATACAGTAGAACTGTCTTCACGTTCGTATTGAAGGTTCTGACTTTGATATTGATTGACGGTTATTTTGAGTTCCATATGTTGTCCAACTGTAGAAATGTCGCATTTGCTCTGCTAAACCTGGTTTTTACAACTGAATCGGATCCTCCTTGTTGATCGATGATGCTGACCAGGTACGTGGACGTTCACACCTCTCCCAGGATTTCTCCATCAAGTGTGATTGGGTTGCTGTTCTCCATGTCGTATTTGAGGATGTTGCTTTTTCCCCTGTGTATGTTGAGGCCTACTGATACAGAGACTTCTGTCACATTGGTTGTCTTGACCTACATTTGTTCGTGTGTGTGGGATAGAAGAGTCAAGTCATCTGAGAAGTCCAAATCGTCTAGTTGCATGTAAGCTGTTCATTGTGTTCCGTGCTTCCCCTCACATGTAGAAGTCTTCATTATACAGTCAACCACCAGAAGAAAGAGAAAGGGAGACAGTAAGCAGCCTTGTCTGATTTCGGTCCTCACTTGGAATGCGTCTGTCAGCTGTCTTCCATGCACGACTCCGCAGTGTAGTCAGCCGTATGATGTTGATGATTTCCTCAGGTACACCATAGTGTCGAAGAAGATTCCATAAGGTTCTCCTATCCATTCTGTTAAACGCCTTCTCATAGTCAAGGAATTTGATGTATAGTGACAAGTTCCATTCGATTGATTTTTAATAGAAATAATATATTCATAGTATCTTATTGGGATATTACAAATATATTTTATTAATAAGGATCTACCCAATGTCCAATTTACTTGAACTTATAAAGTCAAACCTTAGTAATGACACCCAATTGATTGCTCAACAATAATGCATAGTGTCACTATTTGGTCTGCGCACGACCGATCCTTACGTAATCCAGCCTGTTGATTTCGAAGTTGGTCGTCTACTGAATCTTTCGTCCAATTCAGGAACACTTGCAAATTTTCCTGGTACCGATAGTAGTGTGATGCATCTGTAGTTCTCACATTTGCTCAGATCTCCTTTCTTTGGTATCTTGATGAGACATCCTTCTTTCCAGTTTGTCGATACTTATCCTTCCTCTCTAATCTTTCTGAATAGAACATGAGTTCGTTGCTTCAGATGGTATATTGTCAGGCCCTGCTGCTTTCCTATTTCTTGATTTGTCTGATGACCATCCTGATTTGTTCGTTCGCTGGTGGAATGACATCTATAGGATAGTCTTTAGGTGCTGCTTTGATGCTAAAAAACGCTAACCAGAATAAACAAATTAAACCAAGTAGGCACAGCTTACTGACTACTAAAAATATGACTTCCTTGCCTGTTATTGATTTCTACCCCGGACTCACTGAGAACGACTTGTGTGTTGAATAAAGTATTATCTAGCATTACTTTTGTTCTTCATTTTCGGTCGTGAATCGTATATCTGACATAAAGTGATCTAGTCTGTGCATAGCATATCGATCAGGTATCTAGTCTAGCGGTAGTATACCGTGACGAGAAAAATATTTCAGATCATCCATTATATTGCCTACCACCACTCAAGTCACCTATCTTATGTCTTTTAGCTTAATTACGTTTCTCATATACTATTTAGCTTTTTAACGTGGTGTATTATTCAGAAAATTGGTAAGAGTTCTTTATTCGGTTAAAATGATAACCCACACTGTCTTTATTATCATTATTATTTGAACACAAATATTGGTACAACGGGACACCAGATATATATATGCCCCACAAGAAATTGTCATTCTATTTATTTGTGTGAGGGCTATGATACTGCCCGGGTGCCCAAACCGAAGCAGGTGGTTTTTAAGGGGGTCACACCTGGGGCCTTTGGCCTAAATGTCTGATCCACAAGGCAGTGGAGAATCGTAAGGAGATGCAGCACCATGGTAGCCGGTGACCAACTATTGGTTCATACTCCATTTGTTCCCTCAGGATACTGGAGCCCATGTGCAATATTGGTTTGGAATCAGGGTTTTGCAACTCCCCTAGGTGGACTCTCCGTGTCCACCAACCCGGTTAAAGCGCCGGGCATTCGCTTTTCGTCCTGTGAATTTCGTAAACGATACCCATGATGCGAGAAGGCAGTGAGTAGGACTTCCCTTGCAGAGGCTATACACGCGTGGCCATGTGAAAGGGAGGAGGAGGGAAGACGGACCCTCCCTACTCGGCTGTACCAGGGCATTATGGGGCACTGTCCAATTCTTTGTTATATATTCACGACCAACTATTTGGTTTATAATAACTATATAGTAAGGAAAAACAGATTAATCAATTTAGCTCTGTGAGATTGGTTAAATACCTTTTGTTTCTTAGGTTTATGCTGGGCTTTTTTATTCTTTTTATTCTCTTCAACTTTGTAGGAAGTGCTGTTCAAAGACCTGAACACAGGCCTTTTAGTTTTGAAGTTCCACCTCAGGATTTTCAGTCTACACCCCCTCTTCGGAGTGACAGTGGATATTCGCTTTGTCCCTCACAGTATTACAGCAGACCTGGGATAGTACCTTCTACAGACGAAACTTGTGTTAATTTTGCAGAACAACTACCGACAACCTCTGAAGTCAATGAGAATCGCAACGTAGTGCTTGATTATCAGAATCAGTTTGGCCTTCGTGTCCCTCCTGAGATTCCTAGTTGGATGACTTTAAATTCCTCGGCTAATCACTTCTACACTGATATTCAAAAATACACTTCACAACCTAATCCAACACCCCAGTCGGTATACACTGGGATTCCAGTTCATTACAATAGAACTCCTGAAAACTCTACGTTTCAAAATCGTGGGCGTGTTAGAACTCCTGGTCCTTTCAAGGGAAATAGAGGAAGTAAGGTTTTGTGCGTTAACAATAATCGGATTTGAATCGACTAAAATTTAGTGTTTTATCTTAAACTTGTTTAACTTTGATGCGTGCAATGACTTTTTGGGATGCCTAAAGCATCTTCATTAACCTAATTCCCACATAATTTCGTGATATTTAGTGGCTTGACATTCTAACTCGTCAATTTATGGATAAAATAATTATAGGCTGAAAAATAGCATCAAATTTTATAACAAATAGTGTAGAATAATTAACCTTCACATAGTTTGTCTCAAAAGATTCTGTTGTATTAATTGTTTGCACAAATCATGTTTAATTCTCTTTCGACAAGATAAACATTTGATTTTGATGTTGTTTTTAATAGGTCTTCGAAATCGCCCCAACCAAGGTACTCACGCTGGTAATACTACTAGTACGACTACAACTACAAAAGAACCATCAGTTTTTTACTGCGATATTTGTAAAGTTAGCTGTGCAGGTCCACTAGCCTTCAAAGACCATGAATCTGGTCAACGCCACAAAAAAAGATTGTCCCAGGTAAAATTGTACTACAAATACTGTTTGATTTATTCATTATTTTTAATTGAATTGCTTTCTTAATGCAATGAAACATAAACGATTGTAAGCTATCATTGATATCACGTAGTTGTTTACAAGCTTCAAGCTTTCTTGTTATCATTTCAATTGAATTTATCTTTTGCATTTACCTTCATATGTTCCGTGTTACAGGAATAACCTTCAAAAACCATAATTTAACCTATCTAGAATGTAATAAGTAACATTCCCAACAGTCTGATAAGCTACTATTGGAGATGTTAAATCGCTGTCAGGTCTCAATTCGTCGTCTTCTCAAGAATAAAATACTATGAATAGTTTATTTAATATCATTTTAACCTTGGATTGTTTTCTTGTTTTTATCATTTTCTCACTATTAGGTTGAAGCGATTGAAAAATTAAAACAGGAAGTCTCTAACGATGGGAATTCATCATTAATTATCAACTCAGCTTCACGAGAATTACGTTGTGAGCTTTGTGATGTTGGTTGCACTGGTGCTGACTCTTACACTGCTCATTTATCTGGTAGGCAGCATCAACGTACGCTCAAGTTACACAAGGAATTGGGGAAACCAATTCCAGAAACTGATGATCCTCTTGTACCAGCTATTGTGGCAGATATGATTGCCACTGCAGTTGACGATGCTAAACCAGGTGAGGATTTTTAGTCTTTCGCAAGTTTACGGTTATTTTTCCCCCATTTCTTTGGATCCGCTACTTCACAGTACTCATACAGTCATTGTTTAACTTAGATTGTGAAATTATACCTTCGTTTAAAATATTTGTTAAAAAAACTCTAAGAGTTGAACTTTTACCGGGAGACCCACTTGTTGACTTAGAATACGCAGATGACATAGTTCTATTTGGTGAAGATGCTGACAAAATGCAGAGTCTTCTGACCACTATAACCAACTATGCAGGCATGTTCGGGATGCGATTCTCTCCCTCGAAGTGCAAAATGCTACTTCAGGATTGGGTTGCATCGACACCTGAACTAACGATAGGGAGTGAAGTAGTTGGGCATGTCGACCGCTTCACTTATCTTGGGAGTCTCATCAGCCCTTGTGGTCTGGTGTGTGACGAAATCTTAGCACGGATACAGAAGGTTCGTCTAGCTTTCGCCAACTTGCGTCATTTATGGCGTAGGCAAGATATCCGTCTAGCAACCACAGGACAGGTTTACTGTGCAGCAGTTTGTTCCGTCCTACTTTATGGCAGTGAAACATGGCCGATAATAGTAAAGGATATTCGTAGGCTGCTAGTATTCGATCATAGGGGTCTTCGAAGCATTGCTCGTACATCCTGGGACCACCGGGTAAGTAATGCAGTTGTTAGGAAACGGGTAGTAGGTAAGGATGGCAAATCGATTGATGAAGTAGTAAAACTTCATCAGTTGAGATGGCTGGAACACGTGTTACGTATGCCCAACCGCTGACTGCCCCGACGTGTGATGTTTTATGGTGTAGGAGTAGGTTGGAAGAAAGCTAGGGGCGGTCAGACCAAAACGTGGCACAAATCCATGAAGTCACTGACAATTGGACTAAGCCATGCTGGTAGATGTAGACTACCTGGTTGGGATTCGCGAGATGATAGCAATCGATGGTTAAAGACCTTGAATGGCATGAATCAAAATCGTTTGCAATGGCGAAGGTGCATCCACTCTTTGTGCTCTACCGAATTCTAATCTTCTGAATTCTTCATGTCCCTTTCTTTTTTTCGCTTTCCAAATTTATTTCACTCGATCATACTCCTTGAATAACATCTTCAACCTCTAATCTTTCCGATTACTGCTTATACGCTTACTACTTCTACCACTATGGGATTTGAATCGACAACTGCATCTCTATGCTAATGTGGTATGGCAACTCGAACTGATGTACGTACGTACGAAGTTCTACGTTGTGACTGACTGACTGATCTCATGAAATAGGGTCGTTGGGGAGCTGATGGGCACTATTTATAATAATCCTTTACCAGTACGGTAGACGACTAAAATCCAGAGTAAGTTCAGTTATGGATCCTTAATAGTCTTGATTTTGCTTGATTCATTATTGTTGATCATTTACTTTGATTAAATGAGACGAAACAGTGTACCATTGTCGATTCCATTTTCTAGTACTGCTGAAGTAAATTTCAGTTTTTACTGTGATTAACTTTAAATGGGTTACTTCTGCAAGTCTTGTTATTCCTTATCATTCATTACTACAGAATACGTTTTTTATCTTTACTACAGGTGAAGCGGATGAAAATAAAACAAATCCTACGGAAAACACGTTTATGAAGCATATTGATTTAAAACAACTTACTGGTCCTGAACTACCTGCTGTTGGACAAGAGTATTTAGAAACTGTAAGAGCTTATGTAATATAAATTATTATGCTTTTAATTATGTATTTTTTGAATGTATAGTTTAAAGTTAAATAAAATAAAACACTTGTAGATAATACCAAACTTCCACAGTTAACATGATTCATACAGAATACGCGTACAGAAATGCTGCTTTCATCATGAAGGACATTCTTAATTTAACTTATGTTGCGTATCACCATCCACCGTCGACATCGACGTGTGATGACGGCCAGCGTTGGAGTATATTCAAAAGAAGCTATGTGGGGCTGAACCAATACATGATATCAATTCACGAAGACGGTGATTACTAGACTTGGGTCATGTAGGTAAGTTCAGACTACGTGGTTGGGGTTCGCATAATTATCATTACCGACTGTTAGAGTATAGCAACTAGCTTTATTATACTCCTGCACGATTTGTCCTTACTTTTGAACAGATAAAATATTCTCATCTTCCCAGTCATGTATGCGACCTTGAGCATGTGTGTATAATTGTACTTATCTATCTGTATAGTTGTTCATATTTTTCATAGTTATAAATGTTGAGTCACGTTTTAATTAAGTAAGCTGAATTGCCTTCCTTCATGTTTCACTTCTTACCGTTTATCTGCACAAATGAATGTCTGAAATAAGCTCTCTCAGTTTGGTTCGTATTCGGCTTTTATCACCGCTGTCACCCAAACGGGCTAAGTGGAAGATTTATATTATGTCGTTCGTTCCATTCATGATTCCAAATACTCAGATAATTAAACCTATAAGAGAGTTTGAATGGTATGGCTCAAAATCGTTCTCAATTGCTCAGGTGTATTCACTCTTTGTCTTTCTTTAGATCCTAAATTTTTAAATTACCATATAGTTTTTTCTATTATCGCACTAATCCGTATTTCCTTCTCGAATTTTATCCTTGATGCTTAATCCTTTTTTATTACCACTAATACGGTTACTACCTCTGTAATGAACGGAAACATAAGTGGGGACAATCAAATGTATTAGAATACAAAATTACAGAGTTCTTTCGTAAAATGTAAAAACCATACGTCCAATACTTCATTTGTAAATCCTCCATCAATTGCTCCAAACTTCATCGTTCCTTTATTACCATAACAATCATTCTCTGTTCCCTTCGATTCGATCTTCACAACTTTCTGCTGGGCATTCCACTTTTGACTGGCGTTATGTCCTACTTATGTCGATAGCACACACAGCACGCCTCTACTACTCAGGAATTCGCCCATCTAGTTGTGCTAATGAGGTTGTGGTGTGGCAACTTAAATGGATGCACACATGTGCCAGGTATCTGCATTGTGTATAACTGACTAACTAAATCGATAAAGGATATTGTAAAGTGTTCACATACAAGACTGAAATTTCTGCAAACTATAAAGTCAAGGGTTTGTTTGAATCTTTATTGGTCTTAAGAAAACTATCATAACTGGGTCTTTAAAATGTTAGGTTCTTGAGAGAACTTGACCATGCAATTTTAGAAAATAGCATTTATTCCTTGTTTCTCCAGGTTAGTAAGTCCTAATTTGTAATTCTGTCCTTTCTACTTTTCCTTGAATTTTCCTTTTTCACCGCCAAGCGATGTTGGGAAATTCAATCTTCTGCGGTTAATTATTTAAAGAGACTGAGAAGCAAGCTATATAAAAGCTTATGAAATGTTTCGTAACAGAGCTAATCACCAACCTTATTTGTCAAATTTTCCTAAATATCTTTACAAAAGATTTCAATTTGCCTGTTGCAATCGGTTACTTGTGTTTCGATAACAGCAATTATTTTCAGGAGAGATTTTTGTAATGGTAGTCTAAAAACTAATTGCAATGAAAACCTTCCTACCAAGTATGATAAACTTGTCTAAAAATTATAATAGTAGCCTTTTATTCTGTTCGTTTTTGGTTTGTCAAAATCACTTATTTTAAATCTTATTAAGTATACTATACTTATATAGAAAATGGAACTTAAAACAAAGAGATATTGTTCATTATCTTCAACTTCTGGTTGTTATGTTCCCATCATTGGCTTAGGTACTTTGTTATTAGCTAGTGGATCGTGCATTCAGAACCCTATTTTATCTGCCAAGGTTTTAGGAAGTTAAATAATTCTATACATTTCCAGACAATAGATGTCAATTGAAAACACTAACCCCTTCTATAGTATGTGGTTAAATATACACTTTCGTAAAAGATCACAGTTTTTGAATATCCAGTTTCCATATGAGTAGTTCAGATTATCACAAGTCACTTGATATCAGATACTTTGGAGATTAAAATAAATATTTTCGTAATCTCCTACATCGTGCTTAAGTGTAGAAACGCACGTTTTTTTATTTGTCTCAATCTTAATGTTGTTTGGAAATAATTGTACTAAATATATAATCTTTAAGTTGGTCGTCATAATTCACTTGCTGTTTTTCTCTCCTTTTCGAAAAATTTTCTCTCCAATCAGATTATCAATAGCAACAGCAAAACTGTTAAATATCGTTGCAAGTTATGTGATTGTGAATTTTCAAATCCAGATTCTCGTGAATGTCATTTACGTGGTCGTCGTCATCGTCAGCAATACAAAAAGAAAGTTGATCCATCGTTTATTGTCGATCCAAATCCAGGAAATCAACTTCGTCGAAAAGTAATAGCAGCTAAAGAAAAGAAGGCAAAACGTAACGAACCAGTGGGTCCATAGTTTTCTTTTATTAACAATATTTACTCTGTGTAGACCATTAGTATTTACTGCAAACCCTATCTTCCAGCGCGGTTGGCGGGTAACTACTTCATACCCGACGTTATTGAACTTGGCTTTCCACTAGGACTCCGAGAATAAACTCTTAAAAACAGTCACCAATGAGCACATGATTATCATTATTATAAGGGATTTATGGGAAGCTTTGGGTTTCACAGTCTACATCATGGATTGATTGTACTTGAGGTTGTAGATAGGACACTGTTGGTTTCCGATTGTTGTTTAAGATCAATCCGTGATTTTAACAAGGAAATTCACGAATATCAATAAGTCTTTTATAACAGTATAATATTACTCATTCCAGTGTTAGTACTATACAGAAATAAACACTGATCACTTTGATATATTTAGTAAAAACGAATAGTTTACAACTATTCCTTACGTTTGTCAATTGTATATCATACAAATACATATTGCTTTGTTTCAAAGTTGGTAGGATTTTCTTAATGTATAAACTTTAATATATTTCGATGATTTTTAATCATGACGAAAAAAACACTAATATTCGAGATGTCATAAAATCTAATTAAACACTATACAGAGAACAATCATGCCTGTTCAAATGTCAACATCGAGTCAAAGCCATTTATGTTGTATGGATTTAACTAATCGGATTACAAAAACGCATTGTTTACAACCAAATAAATAATTCACAAATAGGATTGAAGGTGTGGTTCTAGATTAATTTAGCACACGTAAAAGCTGGTCAATTAATCACTTACCTTTAAATATTTATAATCGGCCCCTTACAATTTATCGAAAGTGATCATATATTCAAACTATTTAATAATAAAGTCAGTTGTCCATACCTTTATGATACTAAGATTGTGCGCCCTAAGTCTTGTCAGAAATATTTTGTGCTTCAAAGTATCTTTTCGGTAACTTGGCTTATACTACTTCATTCATCTCTAGTTAGAAACAATATATTACATTAATTTTATACATTTTCAGAAACAAAATACTAGCAGTTTCCCCAGTTTCAGCACCTTGCGTAATAGCAATATGACCGGAAATTGTATGATTGGGATTCCATATGACCGTATTTCTGCACAAGTCCCTCGAATATACACTCCTCAAACTACTAATAAGTCTCTAGAAAGCAGGTATATCAGTTCTAAACATACATCTTTGCTACCGACAGCTTGGGAAGTTCAGGTAATTACTTTTTTTTACTAATAAACTACCGTTGTATACGATATACTAATTTTACGAAAATTTTCTTCATCCAAATTTCTACTTTTGTGTATTAGGTAGTTCTTAGTTCTGCTGGTCGGTCCATTGAAGTAGTCTTGTGTTTTTTCCATCGGTATATATATATATATATATATATAGAGAGAGAGAGAGAGAAAGAAAGAAAAAAAGCTTTTCTGCTGAAATTTCAACTTTGTTTCAATATTTCTTGACACTGGTAAGCAGGCCATACTTAGACTTTCGAAACCAAGATCTCTTATCCAATTCCACTATCAAAGACTTTAATACTATGTAGAATAGTGCTAACACAGGCTTTCCTTTTTAACAAGAAATAGCGTTCTTCACAAATACTGAAGTGTGGTTCTGACTAAGCTTCCTGTTAATTGTGTTCAACCATCAAATACAATATTACATGGTTTTCAGTTATTTAGATTATTAATCATATTCAAAATTTGGTAACGTTCAGTCATAAATACGACCTTAGTAGTGTATTACTGATCAATGTCATATCTAGAATTCATCCATTTTCTTTACTGAATAACAGTTAGTAATTTAATGGGAAACAAGAGAAATGTACCAGGCAATGTTTCTTTTTCAGAGATTCCGTATTTTCTCTAAACTACGCCATCAGTTTGAGCTATGAAGCTCGATAGTTCGGTTATAAAAACCTCCTTTAACTGTATCACAGGTTTTTAGTCCACTTTATCCATATCAATCTGAGCAACCAGTTAGTATGAGTAGCTCTCAAACTTTTCTGTTTGGTCCACGTTAATTTTTAATGTTTGTCTTCTCTTCATCAAGGCAATGATGTTGGCTGTAACGATTTGTGAGCGTTCCTTGAAATGTGTTAGTAACTACATTTTAAAACAGGTGCGTTCAAAATTAGATCTTTGTGATACCACTATATTTGCTAAATCTTGTGATGATGATAATAATCTGAATGAATCGGAAGAAAAAGTTGGTGAACGTCTGCTTTGTGGTGTTGTTCGTGTTGGTGCATTGGGAAAAAATTTGCTCTTAAGGGGTGAACATTCAGCAGAACTAGTTTTAATATGTTCTAAATGGCCTACTAAAGAGTTAACATCTTATGTTTCAACTAGTATCACAAAATTAATGGAGGTTAGTTTACTTTACTCTATATGTACTATTCAATGTTTTTTTTGTCAAAACATCACTTTTTTGATAACTTATCATTGAATAAATTTTGTTCACTTTGTCTACTCTAGGACAGTTGTAATTAAGACGTACAGTAACTAACATTTTGTAAAGTCGCCGACAAAAATTGACAAACAGTATGAATTGTTTAATTTCTCTCTGTAGCTACACGATATTTGGTGGCCGCCTGTAGTATTTATCGAATTTTTTCAGAAACAAACGTGTTGTGCACTTGTAACTAAGCTAATTCTACATTTAAAATACATTAGTTCGGTTAACAGTTAACTAGCAGTTAAATCTGTTTAAAAGATACCATCTTTCACCCAATTTTATTAAGGTTTACAGACAGTTTATAATTTGCTAATAAAAGTAATTACTATAATCGCTTCATAAACAGTTATTATTTTATTGGAGCTAGGAAACTAAGAAAATGCAACCCACAAAGTATTCTTTGTTAGTGTTTATTCTTTATTATAGTTTGAGATCTTGGGTACTGTTCGGGCAAACCATCCTCTAAGTTTGCAACTTAATAAATCTAGTGCACAAAGCACCAAAGTAGCGTTAAAGGAAATCTCTCGGTAACTGAGAACCACAGCGATTTCATGCACCATTCATTCCCTCGGGTGACTGAAATCATTGCTTGCAATTAGTTTAGTTTCAGGGTTTTCCAATCCACATGTTCCGCCATCCTGTATTCCTGGAAATCTTTTAATAAGCTATCAATACAGGACGGAATTCAGTTGAAAAATCATTATATTTGAACAGTGTGTTCTTCGATTCTTTAAAAAATTTAGCTGTTTTACTGGTTTGCGGTTACATCCGCTCGCCATCTTTAACTGACTATATCATTCTTTAAAATAAGAATCTCTTTTCACAAAGTTTTTATAACAATAAATGCCTTCAATAATAATATGTGTGACAGTTTTGTCGCTGACGTTTATTTAAAACTGTAATTTTCGGTCTCAATGACTGACTTTCAATTTAGTCTACCGTCTTACTGGTTTCACCTCCTGTATATCATTCGCCTTCCGCTAGGACCACATCGTATCATCATTGTATACGATCCTCTTCTTCTGCTGAATCACATAACTCGTATTTTTCTAGGACATAAAAATATCATTCCATTATTATCATAATGAAATAATCGAACCTTTTTTCATAAGTGGTCTGTGGGATTTAACGTGTGCAATAATTATGATCTTCACTGGTAATAAAATTACTACTTTGTCACGGAAAAGCTCGGCTAATATTCTCAAATATAGTTACTAGACATTTCGTAAGTATAATTTAGCTCATTCGTTAATAGTGTATTAGATCTATGTTAGACTACCCAAATTATGATTAGTTTTCTGTAAATTTTCAAGAATTCGATTAGACATTAGAAAGGTCAGCTATTCAGAATTTTCTGAAAACCCTAGTCGATATATCCTGCAGGTTCATTACATTAGGGTGAACTCCAGAAATTTCTTTATTGTGAGATATTTTCAATGAACCTGAAGGTGGTATCGATTTTGGGTTGTGATTGGAATATGTTGGCTTGATTTTTTTCATACAGTCACTGGAATCCCGTCTTCAATATACTGTCACAGCAGAGCCTACTATGGGAACAATTACGGTCGTGGTATCCTGTTCAGATCCATCCTTGCTGAATAAAAGTGACATCTCTGAAGTAAATTTAAAACCTGCTTGCAAAGAAAACGAATCTGCGATATGGCCTACTATAACACTGGTGATCAACTTAACTTCCCCGGTAGTAGTTCAAAAAAACGAAGACGCTCCTGAAGATAAAAATGGTAATTATATTCTGTCTTTAGAAATACGTTTTTCACAATCATGGTATGCAATTCTATTTTCCTACCTGGCGACCAATAATTCTTACGTCTATCAGTCTTTTACTTGAGTGGGAAACCCAAGTCACACATTGTTCATCTTAAGACCCTGAAACATGTTCACATCCTATTTTATAGATGTTTATATTGTAAACGAGTAAAAAAGACAGCGACGAATTATTAGACATTATTTTTCTGTACTCGTGTTATAATTTGTGGCCGAGTGGATGCCCTGTTAATATATGACGTGATAAGACCGCCAATCAGAGAGCAGCGAATTATCGATCGGACCAATGACACACGGGCAGTCTAGAGTACTTGCCGGTCCTGCTTCTGTCTAGCCCAGCCAGTTAAGTCCATAACAGCCTCTTCGGTATGAATCATTATATTTCAAACATACTGAGTTTATATACCAATCAAACTAACCACATCGTACCATAAAATAGAAAACAACATATGTACAAGATTTAGCCAAATGTGGCTGTAAATAAGGAGAACAGTAATCAATAGACTGGGTGTAATTCTTCAATGGTAAGTCGTATAACAATAGTTTATAGTTCGAAATAAAGCTCATGATAAGGGGAACATGAATATGAATAGTTTAGTTATTTAGCAATTATACGATAAAAATATGCATAATATTGGTTCATAAATAGATCCCTAAGTTACCATTCATTATCCTTATCGGAGCATGACAACTCGTATATGCTTCGTATCAACCTCTAAATATATTTCTTTCTTCTTAGTATTATTAGAAAATCAATTGTCTCAGAAAACAGTTATCATAACCACCTATAAAGTCAAATTACTATTATGATTCATTCTGTGTCGGTCCAGCATAAATATGCAAGCATAAAAAGGAGATTTATGTTTCACCAGGAATTCATTTAACAATTGTTGTTTGAGAAAAATAGAAGCATATTTTTGGTGTTCTTGTTAAGTCCTTTAGGCTACAGAGTCTGATTGCGAAGCTTCCACTGTCATTCTAGACAACGTCACTATCAAGCTCACGAACTTGTGTTTTGAATCGTAGATGATTGAGTTATTCTAGATCAGACTCAGTAAATATTGCAAATATCTCGATTCTCTCAACGATCACTCCTCCTGCTGCTCTTTTGGAGTTACTGCTGGTTCCAAGCCCGGGTAAAGGAGGAGGGTTGGGTATGGGATCGGCAACCCCGTCCCATAGAAAACAACCTTGCTAGAAAAAATGCCAACCAGAAAAATTAATTTAAGCCATATAAACTCTGTCTTGGGATTTGAAGGATCTTCTTTCAGAAGAATTATGACGCCTCTTGGTGAAAGCCGTGGCTTTTCGGAAGTCACGTGACCGATATTCTTTCTAACAACCAGAGCAACATTTAATATAGGTACATGGAATGTTCGGACAATGTGAGAGACCGGAAGGACCAATCAAATAGCTGCGGTAATGAAGAGATACAACTTGACGGCACTCGGAATAAGTAAAACCCATTGGACCCCAGCTGGACGAAAAAGGATAGATTCGGGAGAGATGCTGTTGTACTCTGGTCATGAAAAACAAAATGCTCCACACACTCAGGGAGTTGTTCTGATGCTTTTCAAAGAAGCACGCAAAGCATGTCATGAATCCAAGATCATCATAGCATACTTCAAAACAAAGAAGGTGACGATCACAATGAATGTTATTCCGTGCAATACACCCACCAATGATAGCAATGAAGATAAAAATCGATTTCTGAGGCTGCAGTCGGTAGCTGAAAGTTGCTCAGGAGAGGACCTAATCATCCAGATGGAACACCCTAATACCAAGGTCAGAATGGACAACACTGAGTATGAAGATATCATCAGGCCGGATTCCGTAAGGATCGATCGTGCACAGACCAAATAGTGACACTATGCATTATTGTTGAGCAATCAATTGGGTGTCATTACTAAGGTTTGACTTTATAAATTCAAGTATATTTGTAATATCCCAATAAGATACTATGAATATATTATTTCTATTAAAAATCAATCGAATGGAACTTGTCACTATACATCAAATTCCTTGACTATGAGAAGGCGTTTAACAGAATGGATAGGAGAACCTTATGGAATCTTCTTCGACACTATGGTGTACCTGAGGAAATCATCAACATCATACGGCTGACTACACTGCGGAGTCGTGCATGGAAGACAGCTGACAGACGCATTCCAAGTGAGGACCGAAATCAGACAAGGCTGCTTACTGTCTCCCTTTCTCTTTCTTCTGGTGGTTGACTGTATAATGAAGACTTCTACATGTGAGGGGAAGCACGGAACACAATGAACAGCTTACATGCAACTAGACGATTTGGACTTCTCAGATGACTTGACTCTTCTATCCCACACACACGAACAAATGTAGGTCAAGACAACCAATGTGACAGAAGTCTCTGTATCAGTAGGCCTCAACATACACAGGGGAAAAAGCAACATCCTCAAATACGACATGGAGAACAGCAACCCAATCACACTTGATGGAGAAATCCTGGGAGAGGTGTGAACGTCCACGTACCTGGTCAGCATCATCGATCAACAAGGAGGATCCGATTCAGTTGTAAAAACCAGGTTTAGCAGAGCAAATGCGACATTTCTACAGTTGGACAACATATGGAACTCAAAATAACCGTCAATCAATATCAAAGTCAGAACCTTCAATACGAACGTGAAGACAGTTCTACTGTATGGAGCCAAAACTCGGAGAACTACCACAACTATCATTAAAATGGTACAAGTATTTATACCTTTGTTGCCTGATTGAAATACTCCACTGATGGAAATCCCCAAATTATATCAATGGAGCTGTCTGTTAAACCTTGCCGTCTGTTATCCCAAACGTTGTTAAAAATTTGTTACTCAGTTTGAACGCTAAGCTTTCCTCCAATGCTTTAAGTCGGTTTGTGTTTATGATTCTCCATTTGATCGTGGGCACATTTTGTTAGTAGCATTTCTTGTGACTGTACGCAGGCTTTTAAAGCTTTTTATTCAGGATACTTGTTAACACGATACTTGAAACCCATGTTAACGAACCAACAGATATCAGTTAGTAGTAAGTTAGGTAATAGAAGCTAGTGGTTTACAGTGCATGAGGCAGTGTGAGGACATTCGCTCATACAGTTGGTCAATAAATGTAGAATTAGTCGTCAACACAATTTGATCAATCATAATTTAGAAATGAGACCCAAGAAAGTGTAACTTTCCTGTGGATATTTAAGCTGTATATACGTACTTATCGGGAACTGATGGTGAGTTCACATCTGTTTCTGAATTCCCCAACGCATACATTTGAATACAAAATATTTTACTAAGTCTTTTCAGCCGTCTCCTCTGTGATTTTTCTTGTCTTTATTTCTCATTGTACTGAATGTTTATATTGTTGATGTAGTCTACTACTTGATTTGGTACATTGTTCATGGAGATATACATTGACTTTGTTAGTCGTTGTGATTATGTAATAATAATAATGTCCGTATTCCTTTGTGTAGAAATCCCACCAGTTATCCAACGTTTAATCGTTAATGGTCATCCAATTCCCAAAGAAAAGTGCATCAAATCCATAGATGCTCTTGATCATGCTTCATGGTTTCAAGTAAGTGTTTCAATTTACTACAATATTTCAATTTGTCTGAAAAAGCAGTTACTTTTTTCAAATTATTTAGTATTTTTCTTGTATGCTTTTAGGAGTAAAATTTTATGTTATCAGTTTAACTTTGCATATCTCAACTCCTTTAATAGTTCTAACAGCATGTGAAATCATAGTATTCATGACCAAATCCCGCTGTCACTTCCTAATATTTCTGATGTTTCCGTGATCAGTCATTCTCCTATGACTATCTTTATCCTCATACGCTACCAGTGCTGACCATCCGAGTTCATCTGACGCTATTCCTGGTCTCCTAAAACCACTCCCGAAACTGCATGTTTGAACCTCATGTCAAATAATGCTATAGGTTTCCTTAGCCAGGACTATATAATCTTTCACTATCTCTTTATGTTGTTTTTCCGAAACACATACAGGATCATTCACTTTTCACCTAGTCTATTTGAAGATCTGGAGTAGTTAGACAAAAAGTTTTTTCAGACGGTTTCTTCTTTTTAGTACTGTGATGATTATTTTCATAACATATTTTGATTTTAACCATTTATATTTTCCATTCAGCATATTACGAGCGGAGGTCCGATACTCTTAATTAGCCGTATTTTACGCGACTTTATCCAATCTAATGAATACTGGATTGAATTAAATGAATTTGTAAGTTTTCTTTTAGTTCTGCGTTACTCCTAACAGTTCCATTTTTACGTATAGCTTCTTTTTTAAGAATAGATTTACTCGTACATGTGAAAGTCTCCAGTTCAGTATAATTCTTAACTATTCCTAATGTTTCCCAGTATAAGCAGTCATTTATACATATTCATTTAATTTAATTTAATAAGCATTTGATCCTAGCTTTCTTTATTTGCAACTGGACTGATGTATCGAGATAAATACTGTTTCATCGAGTGAATTGTTATACAGTAATAAGGTTTTCAATTTAATGTCCGAATTATTTTTTCTCGTTCTAAAGTATTTGTTTTTTAGTGGACTTTAAACTTTTTTATTGCCTTTTACTTTATTAGGATGTTGAAGTACACTTAGATCATCTCTTATCTTTAGAGTACAATATGATGAGAAATATGCTTTCTGTACCAAGCGACTTTTTCCATCCTTGCAAATTACTACGTAGATTTTTCGAATCAATGGCAAATGGATATTTGTTCTTTGCAATAAAGCATTCATCTAATTCAAATAACACTGAGGATTCTCCTAGGGAGAACAATATACCTGTGGCTTGTACGAAACCATTCTATGTTACAATTTCTAATGGAATATCCGATGAAGTCTGTGAAAAAATAACTGTTTCAGCTCAACAAATAGTCAGACAAATTGCTTTTAATCAATTATACAAAGTAAGTGTTTTTATTCCTGCTATAGGTTTTCTTATACGTAACGTCCTTGATTTAAACTGTTCTCTCTTTTCAAAATCAGTCACCTTAGAACATACACTTTCTTATATCACTGTTAAATTTACACTATACTATTCCTATGTTATACTATCGCCTTGTATATGTAGCTTTTGTGTATACTTGTCTTAATTCCCCACTGGGAAACTTCAATTATCTTCATCTTTTTCATATGTGACTAGTTCCTATACATTCTACAACGGCAAGTTGTCCTGTGTTTTGACTTATCATCTAATTCCTTTAGACTCTCATCTCCAAAGATCGGTTTCACTTCACTCTGAAGATCTTTCAAGCTGTCCAAGCACGTTTTTGTTCGTAACTTTCGTGTTTAATTATTTCCGATTTTAGTGTCACGAAGGTTAGTAGGTAATTGGTATGATTGTGTTGTTTCTTTATTTCTTAAAGTACTGTCACTATCTATTTCATTTCTTTTCAACAGTATTTCGTTTATTCAGTTTTCCGCGTATCATGTTTTCAGTTCCTTCTTTAGTTGATAATCTAAAGTGGCCAAACCAAACTGAAACATATTTACCCTAAGTTGTAGGTGTTTTTGACAAACTTGTTATTAGTTAGAGTTACCCCAATAGTATACTGTAGTCATCCAACACCAGTCATATAAGTTTCATTAAGTTGGTGTATAAATATAGAAAGTAGTAACTTCCATTTTGGTAAGTTAACAGCGAATTGTAAGCAAACAGTTAATTAGCGAAGACAAATTAATCAGGCTTTTAGTTCACAGACTTTTCATTAATCCAGATGGACACTGCATTCCAAGTTTTTACTGTTTATTCACATCCTATTCTCTAGGTTCTTGGTATGGAACCTCTAAATTCACCTCAGAACTCAGATTTTTGTTAAGTCTGGTGGTAAACGAGAACAAAATTCCGATGTTTCACAAGGTCAGAATACTTCCGAAGTTGAATGCTCAACTGATGATATGAAGCAACATAATAATGCATCTGTAGCAAATGGCACGGAGACACAGGAATGTACGACAGAAGCATTGAAAATTGAGTCAGAATGCACCCCGGCCAAACGTACTCGCCTTGTTACCGCCAACTCAAAATCTTCTATTTAATTATGTGCATTTCAATATCACACGTCCATTTATTTGGTTCCACCTTCTTGGCGTTCTTTTATATCATCCACATGTTCATTTGTTCTTATTGAAATATACAATGTCCTAGTTATCGCGTCTACATTGTCTTATCAGTTACCGGGAAATCAGAATTATGATTTATTGGGGTCTCATGAAAAGGGGTGTTTAACGTAACCAGGTCCGTGCTTTCTATTAAGGCAGATTAGCCTTTTATGATGTAGTTCAGTTGATTGGATTCAGTAGAGTTCATTTCGTTATCACGGAATGCTAAATATCTTTGAGATGTTTTGGGGTTATCCGATTTAAAATTGCCCCAAAGTGTGTTTAGGTATTTGAAAATCATAATTTCAATTCATGCACGTTAATGTCAAGTAAATGTAGTTCAGAATGTCATGTCGTAATCACTTTTGTATTACCAGTGGCTCGTAAGGTCTGTATCTTCATCATAATGTCAATGACTATGCAAGATTCAGTCAATTATCAGTAACAGCTTGTCTGGCTGTGCACCTGCAGAGTTATATCAACTGAGATAACGAAGTTGTAGTTTTGAAATCGCTGGTCAGTGAGTTATTCTCTACATGGTGCACAATGTTGAGACCTACTTGATGTTTGGGGTTGTCATGTAGTTTACTGGTTAGGTTTTACGTATTTAGCGAAGATAGGGTAAGTCAGTATATGGTGTCATTGGGTTATGAAGTCTTGTGATTAACACATTCAGCTTATTCTGTAGATGGTTTAGACTATTGGCTTGCAATTCTGAATAGGTTGGTTGCATCGACCGTGGTTAGGTTCTACAACTCCATCAGATGGGATTACGGGTGGTCTTAGCTATTAGGGCCATAAACCGTCCTACATAACTGGACAGAAAAGAGTTCAATTATGCATAAGACCGAATTAGGAACTTGTTAACTCTAGGGCAAGCTTGCCTGTCATCCACCTTCGTGTTCATATTCATTTTGTCCCATTTTCGTTGATGGACTCGAACCAGTTCTTTAATCTACGGGCCTCTGAAGTGACATTGAGTACTAGCCTAGTCGTTCCGGCATTATAACAAATCTACAATTTTAGGGATAGGTCTTTTACTATGGTAGTACCAGTACCGAACTTGACCATAATTCTACAGATTTCATGGTTATTTGGAAGCCGTGAGATCATGTATATAAAAACTAACGTAGTCAGAGTCAATGCTAAATGAACACGAAACTATTCATTTTCACTAGTTATTTATCCGTATGCAACACCGAAAGTTGACTTTTAATGACTTTCACTATTTTCCACTGAATATTCAACGTCCAGTGTCCCGTCATTTAACTTAGTAACCGCTCAGCTTCATGTGTCACTAGTGGTGATTTTTCAGTGTTGTTCCATTACCACTCTACCACTAGATGTAATGCTGTGTTAATTCACTTCCAAGCTAAGATATATTATTGCACGACGATCACCGAGACATTAATCAGAAGCGGTTCACATATACAAATGGTTAGGAGAACTCATTCAATATCCAACAATGTCATGATGAATTTAATTCAAAACTGCATCAGGGTTTAGAAAGAACATAAAAGAATTTTTTTGGAACCTAATAAGCCAACTTATTTGATACGAATTAAGGAACTGTTTGGACGGCTTCCTAGAAGTACGAAGAAGCTTCCAGAGGCTCTAAAGGAGCCCAAGAGTTTCCACTCAATCAGAGCTTGATATTGCTTCCTAAATTATTATCGTGATATTCTACGATCGGACGGTAGCATAACTTGTTTCCCTACAGATTGGCTGAATTATAGTGATGCATTGACCAACACTAATAATTAAAAATAAACATATATCTCTGTTCATTTTTTATTTTTACCCAACAATCTCTTCTCTTGCTCTCTTCTATCTTCTAATTGGCGACTGCGGGAGGTTCAGTACGTTAGAGTGCCACTGGTTGCATATCGCATTCTGCGTTAAACACGAAGAGAATGTGACAAGAATTTATCCAGGACGAGCTGACACTTTATTCTCTCAACTAGAAGTATAATGTATGTATATATTTTTGAAGAACTAAATGTGTTTTATTAATTCTCGCACTTTATCAAAGGAAGTAATATTTCATTGGTAGTCCAAGAAGACATAAACAGATTATAACGAATGGGCTACGTCGAAAATTCTGCCACTAAACGGTGAAAAAGAATTGGTCCCAACCACACAATCCTCAAAGCTGAGCATGAGATAACTGAGAAGGTGCGTTTTCAACAATTAACACGAAGAGAAGTTCAACAATGGGGTAGGCTAGAATGTTCAAATGATCGGACGGCACGGCACAACCTTGCAGGCATGGTCATTCTCGTGTAACTTACCTCTTTTATTCATACTAAATATATTGTTGTATCTACAGCCTAAATATGTTTTCCATCATATATTGATGATGATTACGATAGGGCGACTCAGTGTAGACAATGATGTGACTTTCACGTAAGATCTCATAGATTAGGTAGTCATATCATGACAAATCTACAATCTAAGTATTAGGTGCTAATAACGAAGTAGACCATAATACTGCAGGTTTAGTTGTTGGTTCGTCAATCTGTGTTCACACAAACACATACTGAAACCCGTCAATACTCTTCATGACTTCCGCTTAACGTGTGTCTATTGCATGGAGTCTACTCAGCTCATTGCTTCCAAAGTTTATTATTCAAGAACGCTTATTAGATTCTTATAGATAAACTTCAGTGATACTGAATCTTGATCATTATATTATCATTATTGTATAAAAAATGCATTATATCTAACCGTGATAATGGTATGCTAGTCTACAGTGATTGCATGCATAATGATTTGACAACGTGAAACCGTCGAAAAAAAATTCACCAGAGCTGTTCTCAGACATTCTGACATTATGAATAATCACCAACCTCTCTGGACCAGTCGAGTCTAATTAAACATTTTCCTTATCTACCGGCCTAGAAATGTCATTCCTTATTCTTCAGGATCCACCCCTTAGTACCTCATCTCATCATCCCACAATCTGTACAACGAGAGTATTCCTAAAACAGACTTGACATGAATCACAATCGGCAAATAACTTGATGAAGACAAATATGCCATATTGTCAGCATGCCAGCTTTCGTTTTCTTCAGCCAACAAGCATCAAAGACTTTCGAGTATCTACAGTGGTATTGGTTCCTAACCAAATGATCCTCGTAGCTGGAAGTATAATTACTGAGGAGACTTACATGTTACATGTTTATTGGACCATGGTTCACAAATAACCGAACACTTCCTCTACTCTCCAACTAGTCACATTATCTCTGCATTCAACTGAAGATACTTTTTTCGTAGTGTTCTGAATATACTTTTTTTCATAGTGTTCTTCTTTATTCGTCTTGGAATAATTTCCTTAAAATATACTCGTATGTTGGTGTTGTTACATTTTTCCGTTTTCGGGTTATCTTTATACAGTTTGCATCATTTCTACAGCCAAACTATTTCCCAAATCGTCGTTCGTCAAGTTGTCATAAATCAGATAGATTTCTCACTTTTTAAAATAGTCTTTTTAATAGTGTGTACGGATCATGAACATCATAAACAAACGTAGTGTGCATGGAACATGTATTTAAATCATTCAGTAGTGACTTTATGATCCCAGAAAATTGAGTGAGTCATCCAACTCGTACCCAACTTACCTATTTACGCTTGTTACTCCTCGTGGAGGTGCACAGGCCGCTCAGCAGTATTCTTCATACAACTCTGTCCTTGTACCCAAGAAACTCGGGAAGTAAATCCCAGAGAGGATGACCACACGTAATGTTAATGTCATCAAAACGTCTGGGTAATCGCTTTAGTTTGAATGGTGGTGATAAAACCACTTTCAGCATTCATCTTAAATCAGTCATGTTACCGTTAACTATTTTTTCTGTTCTTCCACGCTTTGAAGTCCTTAGTTAACTCTTTATAACTGCCCGTAATAGCTGAGTATTTTCTACAGCCCAGACACCAGTCGAAAGGACACCACAACGTGCTACTTAGGCCTAAAAATTTTGGTCTTCGAGAGCTGTTTGCTGACCCCATAAACCCTACTGAGACACACACATGATACACAAACCCATACGTAACTTTAGTAGTTGATCACATGAGTCAACTGAAGCTAGACCACCATGGAAACCATGGAAGCACTGGATAGCCGTTTCGTCCAATTGTGGGACTCCTCCTCAGTGCTCATCCACGATTCTGCCTCGTGAGATTCAAACCTATGGCCCATCGGTCTCGTGCACGAGCACTTTACCTCTAGACCACTGAGCGGCATCTAACGGTGTTACTGTCTAACTTCAACCGATCCACGAAATCGGACGACACATCCACCTTTTTTATCAGTGAGTTACTGTCTCACAACAAACCCGGTTGAACTCCATTGGTCACTGCTTCTCACTAGAACTCCAGAAAATACCTCCTGAATCCAGTCACTAGTGAGCTTATGTTGATTAATATCAGAAGGGGTTTTTGTGGATGTTATAGTAATTTCAGTAGTTGAGATCGTGTTTAGCTGCCAAAGTAGCTAGAACTAGTTAAGTTGAATGGTTAAACTACAGTTCATTGAAACGTCTTAGAATCACACTGGGACAAAAAGAAGCGAGTTCAAAGAATTCAAACTGTTTACTCAAGGCCGTCAAAAAGATATTGAATATCATATATTAAGTTTACCGCTGCCTTTAAAGATGAAGGTCGTTCGGCAACTCAAATCATGTCCAACTTTTCATGTTAGCGGACTTTGTACTCTGTGGCGCTTGAAAATACTTAATAGGACAATCGTCCACTGTCATGTTTTGACAGTACCAGCAAACCACTTTTTTTCAACACCTAGAAAAGATGTAACGTTTGATATGTTAATTGATACCATCTACAGAATCATATTAAAATATTCACAATTCCTAATTTAATTACAGCTTCGCGAATCACACTTACTCCGTTTATTGTTAAATCTATTTTTAGTAGTGATTTGAGCATGGCTTTAGGTCTTACTGTCGTTGCTGGCGTAACCGATGCAGTGAGATTTTGTTTGCTTTGTTTATATGGAACTTGTGAAGTTAGATGGGTCTATAGCCCGAAAAGTGTCAAACCAGGCCTCGAATGTTGGAAGTTTCTTGGACCCTCTTGCTGACAAACTACTTGTGACATCTTTGGTTTTGTCGTTGACAGTGATGGATTTTTTCCCAGGTAACAAGACGTTTATCAGCTGATATTCCACTAGTCAGCCTTGCTTGTCTCTTTATTTTCCGTGATTTAGGAATAGTTATCACAGTTTTGTTTATAATGTTCCGGAATTTCGGTACAGTAAGTCCCCACATTCTATATGCTTTCTTCAGCTTACGCCTAAGATATTCACCGAGAAAGTTGAAATGAATGCATCAAATATCAGTAAGGTATGTTTACTTATTATTATTACTTACAGTTAATTCGGTGGTATGAAATTCTCTCAGATTAGCTTGGTTTTATCTGTAGCTTAACTCAATATCCTGTTTAACGTTCTACTGCCCTTTACAATTTATTGCACACCTTTGAATGTTAGTTTGGTGTAGTTATCTCCATGAAGATATATTACGGTGCCTTTATGGTAACTTTGTCCTCATTTGCTTCTTAGTTATAATTAACGAGTACAGGGCTACAACGACAATAAGGTTAAGTTTCGTTCACTTAACCTAAAATTATACAAAAACTTCGAATCTCTCTAGTCCTTTCGTAGTTTTAAAATCCCTTTCGTTCACTTTGCTAATCGACCTTCAGTTTCTTAGATATGAATGGTCTTGACTAGTGTATTTTGTGAAATCCTGGCTTCCGTAATGATCTGAGGTTTAGCTTGAATTTGGGAACAATATACCGGATTAATCTGGTTACTTCCAAACCTGGTCGTTAATATATCGGCCAAATTCCTACCATTCTTTGGGTTTTTGAACTTAAACACCAACATCCGTTAAAATCAATTAACACTTTGCATTTTCACTTGTTCTTAGAGCGGTATAACTCATTTGGTTTTGCTCCTCAATATAACAAAAGTTTCACCGCTATTATGCTGGCTGTCTGAAGGAAACACCTTATTGCCGTCACGCCTCTGTACAGCCAGCAGTATGACTCCGCCCTTCGATCTTGGGTTTGCTGCTTTTCAATTGACCTGTTTGGCATGATAGGACCTTGAGGAACAATTGTTCCGGCCAATGTAGTTCGATTGGTTCATCACCATAGGCAAGCTCGACCACCACGTCAAGATAGCAGCAACCGTTGGGTCTTACGGTTAAGTTCCCCATAAAACAATGAAAACCTCTGTCTTGCTTAAATTTCTATCTGTTATGGAGTCCTATCAAATCATTGGTCATACATTTTTTAGGTCTTTTAATTTTCTTATCATTTATTACATCCAATAATTCTTACATTGACTTTATAGCTGAATACTCTTTGTCAATTATCAAGTATCATACTTAGCATGACATATCCTTTGTATGGACTCCCTAACTACGAATACCTAAAAGTTGTATGGTGAGTTAAAACGTCTTCAACATTTAAATATTTCCTTTTTATGGTTTATGAAGACTTATTTAATTTGATAATCAGTCATCCATAAATAGTGTGAAACCTGGCATATATGTGTTGTAGTCCACCATAAACCGACGCCTGTAAAACTTAAATGTGAGAGAGTACTAGGCAACTGTCTTTTCTAGTTCAAGACTCTTTAGCATTGTGTACCCACGGTCTCATAATACCGCGTTCAAGGTCTCGTAAAAATAACACCACTTGACTACTATGTTCTAATTCAGTGATCTACATTGCAATGCGCTTTAACATTCATCAAATGTCATAGATAGGCGTTACCTTATTCTGTACTCGATTACATTCACAGATCACGATCTGCCGTTAAGACTTCTGGGAAATTAGGTTACGATTTAGCACTCCAATTGAATGAAATTCCATAAATATAAGTTTGAAGATACATTTTGACATAAACTAACAAGTTATTTGTTTTCCATTTTTCGAAGTATATGATCTAATCATTTTTATATATGTTTTGGCCAGTTTATGTACTAATTTGACACTAATCGGCAACAGTTAAACATGTGAAAACTGGAAAAAATCCAAACCTGATGGTTTTATGATAAAAGGTTAAAATGTAAGTTCTGCATTTTAAACCACACAGACTGAAAGATCTAGGAAAACATTTTCCGAACTTATCTCGTCAATATATTCTTAATGAAGCAGGCTCGACAAATAAAATAAGGTCAAGGACAATACAAATGGAACGTACAGGATATCTGGTATTTGAGAAAAAATGTATATATCGTAGGTTGTTTTACCAACTACATATTTAAAAAATTAAAGTACCAGTAGGGCCGCCAAGTGTCCTGGTACGGCCGAGAGTGGTGAGAGTTAGCTCTCCCTTTCGAAATGCTTTCACATGGCCGCCTGCATACAACCACTACCAGGGAAGTCCTACTCACTACCTTCTCGAGATAGGGGTGTTGTTTACGAAATTGAGAAGACGAAAAGCGAATGTTCGGCATGCTAACCGGGTTGATGGACACAAAGAGTACACCTAGGGGAGTTGGGAAACCCTGATTGCAAACCAATGGTGCACATGGGCTCCGGGTGTGGTCCCTTAAGAAAACCACCTGCTTCGGTCTGGGCACCCGGACAGTATTTCAGCCCTCACACAAATCGAATGGTTTATGTGACGCGTATCTATTTGGTGCCTCTTTGCACCAATGCTTATGTGTTTAAATAAATAATAACCAGTAGAGCAGTAATGAAAGTTCTTTAATATTTTTTTCCGCAGCTGTATCTTTTTTTATCTCTCAAATTGAGCTCTACAATTCTGTTTTGTCTATCAAAAACTGTTTTAATACATAGTTTTCTAAAGAAGTGTAAATCTGCCTCTCAGAAAATCTTTATTTGTGATTTTATCCTAATTTCTCATATGGTAGTCTTATGCAAAATCACTTCAAGCAGCTACTGTTACTAGTATTGGGTATTTCACCAAAATTAATGGCGTATAAACCATAACCATTATTAGTGTTGGGATGACCCTGCATTTTTCTCGCAAGCGACATAACAAGCTCAGGGGTCGTCAAGGTGCATTTCAATTAATTAGAAGTTATGTGAAGTTATGTTACTAAAATAACGAGAATGGAAAAGTCACATGTGGAGATCCTGATTGGCTGATTGATACACTGCTACTATGTTTAGCAGTGTTCTAGAACTTTCAGTAAAACTCAAAGACTCTTAAATTACTATAAAATCCCTATATTTTCTGTACATAAATGAACCCTGTAGTAAAGTGCTTCCCTCACACTTTGTGCCTTTCCTCTGGTCTTCAAGTGGGTGTATAGTTCTAGCTCGGGGGTACGGAACTAGCTTAGGGAAGCGAATATGACCTTCACAATCGGTCAGACGTAACAATTAGATAAAATGTGTTGCTAAGAGAAAGCAATACAGCTATCACAGTTGGTAGTTTTAAGAGCGCTAGTGATCATGTATCTCTTCATGTTACTCTATCAACCTATAAAAAACCTATTTGTAACAAAAACAGTTAGAATTGAGAAGCTTTGCAAACGTAATTTTAGATAAATTAACCTCTGAAGAGTTTCATATAAAAAGTAGGTGCAACCAGTACACTACAATTTTTTTATTTGATATCTCTGGCTCATAATAACCGGCAAATCTTGTTTTGATAATCATATCCCAGTAACAAATATAAAGCTATTCCGGAAATGCATTATTTCTCCTGCAATCATATTTTCTATCGAATCTTTCTACTGCCAATTATATTACTACTGTCCCTGTTACACTGGTATTCCTTTGGGTAATTTCATTTGTTTTGCTTGTGCGGCATAGCAACTTGAAACGATCCACATTTGTGATGTCTATAGATCCCTGAGCGATATCACTGTCTAAATTCACCAATTGAAATTCCGATTACAATTTTTCTACCTCGCGTTTATTATTCCATCTATAACATGGAGTCTTAGACTTGATTAAGTGTACGTTGTAACTGGAAAAAGTAACATTGGGTTATCGTAAGCTACACTCCTATTCGTCTGCCTCTCTGCAAGAATTTCTGTATCGCTGACCTTGGATCTGAATAAAAGCCAGCACTTGAGCTTTTATTATTATATTTCAATCACCCAACCCAGCCATCCAACATCTCAGACACTCATTAGGATATGTACATGAAGTATTAGTCTTCACAGCACATCTAATAGTGACTGTGGATTAACTGTGTATTTAATCTATGTATTTTCTCCACAAGAATATTTAAACCATAAATAGTACTTGCTCACAGTTGTATAAACTATTTCAGTCGTATCAAAATTTATTTTGATAGTCCGACAATGTCAGTAAATATAGGTGTCCACTACTTAATTATGAATTTAAATGTGAATACAGACTATTTCTTCATTTTTACTGGATTTACTGAATACTAACACTCATAGTATTTAGTTAAGCTGAATGTACACCTTGTTCTATACTGTGTGTTTTCACTAGTATACTGACCACGTATTGGCAATGAATAAATCAACGTACTTAATGTCGCTATCCTTCAGCTTAGCTTTCTGTAACTGTTTTCTTAACTAATACGGTTATGTAAGGATCATTATTTTTAACCATTGCTTGTTATATTGATTAATAAGGTCTTGGAGACAAGCAATATGTTCCTTTATTAACGATTTAATATTTATTTATAATTGTCTAACTTTGAAAATCTACTCATTAAAAATAATTTATATATTGAACTACCTTTTCATTAACCAAGTCAGTATTACATTTGATCGAGTTAAAATACTATTCCAATTTTATGATGGGCACATTTAATTTATGGTTAAATTGCGAATTAATTGAAGTGGAAATTATACCGTTGAACCCCGACCCAGTGGCCCTAACGGTTAAGTGTCTGCTGCGAGACCTGTGGTTCCTAGGTTAGATCCCTGATGAAGTTGCAGTTGTGTACTACTGAGGGGTCTTATACTATGACTAGACACCTGTCTAGTGTTCCTTGACTTCCAGTGATATCCCAACTGAGATTAACCTATGACTAATACAAACCAATCTTCATAAAACTCTTTCAATTAAATTAAACCTTTGAAAAGATATCACATTAGTTAGCATAGACACTCTATTACATTGCTCATTTTATGTATCATACTACCATTGTTTTTTTTCAAAATCTATAAATCATTTTTCTTCCTAGGCTTCTATCAGCTGGAACCACTATTGGATCTGGTTTAGGATATTTAAAAAGTTTGCCAGAATGGCGGAAACAGATGGCTGAAATCTCCAAAAATAGATAGATAAACTATTTTACTTTGTACATGTTTTTGTAATGAACAATTTATATCCGATTGTATATCCTTCAACGAAATGGTTGTCTCATTATGAACACTTTATGTATATATGAAAAGTAACCCTTTTGAATGAATACTGATGCTGTATATGACAATTATCAATAATTTGTAACTTTATTTTCTGCATAAATGTAAGACATCTGCAAGTAAACATATTTATTATATCGTATGAGTGCGTGCCCTGCTTATATATGACGTGTTGATCCCCGCCAATTGAACAGCAGTGAATTTATCGATCGGACCAAATGACACACCAAAACTACCAGCAGTCTAGAGCACTAGTCGGTCCTGTTATCTGCCTAGCCCAGCCAGTTAAGTCCAAAACGCCAATAACAGCCTCTGCAATATGGATCATTATTCTCAAACATACTGGTTTTATATACCAAACAAACTGACCACATCGTACCGTAAAATATAAAATAAAATCTGTACAAGATTTGACCAAATGTGGCTGTGAATAGGTGGAACAGTAATTGATAGACTGGGCATAACTCAGGAATGGTGAATCGTATAATAATAGTCTATAGGTCAAAATAAAGCTCATAATAAAGGGAACATGAATATGAATAGTTTAGTTACTTAACAATTATACAATAGGAAATATCCATATCATATTAGTCCATAAATAGTTCTCAAAGTTACCATTCATAAATCTCTACGGGATATAACAATATTATTAATCAATAAATCTTAATATAACCCAAAAGAATGATCTCATGTTATTTAAAAGTCAAGTTGTCACCTTTATATAAAAATAATTTCATGAATAGAGAAATGAGAAGACAAATTTTGTGAGATAGTACCATTTCGTGCTTTCTCGTCAGTCACATACAAGCAACATGTTATTCGTGTAAATACAGATTGACTCGTGTATTGACAAAATAAACCAATACAAAGAAACTTGCACACATTTCATACCACTTATTGAACAACTATCCATCATTTGCCATATCAAACTAATAAACTTCTGCAAAGGTATATTAGAGAGAACGGCGAACCGAACATGGACGAAACTCAACCGGTCGCTATCAAAGACCCGAACGATTTCAGAATTTCCAGAAAATCTCACAGAACGTGTTCAAAACTTATCTAACTTCAATCTTGACAAGGTTCGCCTAGAAGCTCTTTCAATGGGACTAAACTACAAAGTACCACCGAAAAGAATCGACAAGAATTTGGTGGACGCCAATTTCGAAAACCTCTACAGCCAGTTCTCAAACTTGACTCCAACATCAGCTGAGAATGAGGTATGGTTCAAAGCCAAATTAGTTGACATATCCCAGCAATTTGCAAACACTCCAATCAACCAAAAATCTTGTCTAACGAATGAGCACAGGGAAGCATTGAAGGAACTTAAGAACAATTCCACAATAACAATCTCCAAACCAGACAAAGGTTCCGGTGTTGTAATCATGAATAAGGAGGACTACATAACCAAAATGAACGTGATCCTCTCAGACTCTGCTAAATTTAAATCAGATTCACAGATCGATAACGTGAAGTTGGTCGAAAAACAAATATGCCGAGAACTACATCTACTCATGCTTCACGGTTTTATCACCGAGGCCCATTATAAAATGCTCAAGCCCATTGGTACATGCACACCAGAAATGTATGGCTTACCGAAACTGCATAAGCCTGGAACACCTATGAGACCAATTTTGTCCATGATAAATTCACCATACCATAAGCTAGCAAAGTGGTTGAAAGGAATTTTGGATCCTGTTTGTAAACAACTGTCGACACATACTGTCATTGATTCCTTTGAACTTCTCCCAACCTTGGAACACTTGAATATTTCTAATAGTCGGATGTATTCTTTCGATTTAAACTCTTTGTTCACAAATGTACCTCTCCCATAAACTGTGGAATTTATTTGTGATTTCATAACTTCACACAACATAAGAATACCCATTCCTACTACCTATCTTCGAGATCTAATTTTGCTGTGCACAAAGAATATAAAATTCTATTTCCAAGGTAAAGCATATATGCAAATCGATGGAGTGGCTATGGGAAGCCCTCTCGGACCTGTTTTAGCAAACATATTCATGGGAATGATAGAAAGGCAAGTGAGTCACTTCATTGATGGTATTACACTTTACAAACGATATGTCGACGATATTCTTGTCATATTACCACAGTCTACAGATATTGATCAAGTCAATGATTTATTTAATGCAATTCACCCGAATCTGAAAGTCACTTATGAGGAAGAAAACAATAATGAACTAGCTTTCCTCGACATCTTGCTCCATCGCCGTCCAGACGGATCGATCAGACGCAGAGTACATCGCAAACCCACCTGGTCGGGACAGTACCTCCACTTCACTAGTTTCTGCCCCATACAATATAAACGTTCTATTGTCAAAACTTTATTCGCTCGGGCAAGTAGAATCTGCACTGTAGATACATTGGACGACGAATTTAAGTTTATTACTGAGACACTTAAATTAAACGGATATCCTGAAACGTTTATTGGTCATCAGAACACAAATACGACGAAACTGATAGCAACGGATGTGCCCAAGAAACCAGTATACCTACAGTTACCTTTCAAGGGTGATCATTGCATGAAAATTACAACCAAACAGACTGCAGCTGCAATAAAAAAGACCTTCAATGCAGCTAATCTGAGACTTATCACAACAACTCAATCGATCTCAGTTAACCCTATCAAGTCTCCAAGACCGATTCAGTCCAAATCCCACTGTATTTACCAATTCACATGTAACTGCGGAGAAAGTTACTTTGGTAGGACAGATCGCCGATTGGAGGACAGGATAGGGGAACATATTCCAAGATGGTTAATCATATCCATGATTCATCCACCTAGCCCGTCATCTCAAGATCGATCAAGAAACCCAGCCTCGTCCATTGCAAAACATCTAATGATGAGTGGTCATCAAATTGACCCAAAATCAGCCTTTAGAATTGTGACATGTCATCAAAACCCACACACACTCAAACTACTCGTAGCTATCTTGATTGATCGGAAAAGTCCAACTTTATATGTTCAAAAACAACTGTACGTTGACCTTTGTTTACCATGGTTCTAGTGAGTGAATGTCATGCTAAATAAGAAATTTTGACCTTATCTTCAAAACTGTATTTACACGAATAACATGTTGCTTGTATGTGACTGACGAGAAAGCACGAAATGGTACTATCTCACAAAATTTGTCTTCTCATTTCTCTGTTCAAATTTATCAAAGGGAACCATTGTTTTGAATTTCATGAATATGTGACTGTAACCTGTTCTCTTTCAACTCAATGATTCAACGTTAATATACACTTACTGTAAGACCTAAAAGTCCCGAGTTCTATTTCTCAGTCATCGGTATGTGTTGTTAAGCAATTCTTATACTAGTGTGAAACAGTTGTCGAATGCTCATTAGATTTTACTGCAAATCAATTATTTTGTATATACATAAAGTTGAATAAACAGGCTAACAAAAAATGTAAAGTGTATCAAATTTACAGAAAAGTACATTGTAGCGAGAGTCTGTAGCTGTTTCATTAGGTGAAAAATGATCATAAGTTTATTTTTTTTAACAACAAATGAATAGAAGTAACTACTCTGTCCAGAAAAAAAACATACCAAAGTCGCAGAAACTTTATTTTCAAAGTATGCGTGGCATCAAATTTACCTCCTTTCAAAATAATGCCCTCATTTGTAGCCATTCATTTTTGTTAAATACGTTTCCAATATCTAAATTAAGTCAAACTGGGTGAAGATCCAAGTACAGTTGGTTAGCTATTCTCTTATCTATTGGTAACAGCATCTGTTGCTCAGTTCAACGAGTATTTATTGAAGAAACTAAAACGGAGATTTCATGCGATTAGATCAAACTGTAGTTACTAGAATAATGCTAGGGTGACAGTTGTCCTTGCAGCGTAGGTTCAGCATTGTGGAAGAAAGAAGTTTGTTGATCTATTACTATCATTTGATTTAATGATATACTACTGTTAAAATCTAATCTAAGATTCTTTAAAGGGTGCTGGTGAAAAACAGTCACAAGCTTGTATTTCTTTGCATCCATCTTTGTGAGGACCTGAGGGTTCGTAAACGACGTTGATATTGAGTTAACTGGATTATTATAGTATAAGTCTTATAAATCGCAATGTAGTCAGATAGAAGTAGATTTTATAAAAGGAAATCCTTTGGCCTCCGTTATTTCGTATGAAATAATCTAATTTAAAGTGTGACCGAACAATTACTCTTCGAAGAGGAAAAATAAATTGTTGTTGATATTATTTTCAAGGTATGAATGAATTCGTAATCATAACGACTTGTATCTTCTATTGTAATTTGTTGAATGGAAGCCCCCAAATGCCCTGGTACGGCCGAGAGTGAGGAGAGTCCGCTCTCCCTCTTGGAATGCTCTCACATGGCCACGCGTATATAGCCTCTGACAGGGAAGTCCTACTCACTGCCTTCTCGTGGCGGGGGTGTTGTTTACGAAATTGAGAGTACGAAAAGCGAATGTCTGGTGCTTTAACCGGGTTGGTGGACAAGAAAAGTTCGCCTAGGGGAGTTGGGAAACCCCGATTCCAAACTAATGCTGCACATGGGCTCCAGTATCCTGAAGCAACTTTTGGTCATCGGCTACCATGGGACTGCATCTCACGATGCTCCATTGCCTTGTGGGTCAGACCCTTAGCTTGAAGGTCAGGGGTGTGATCCCCTAAGGAAACCATCTGCTTCAGTTTGGGCACCTGTGCAGTATCACAGCCCTCACACAAATGAAATTTGTGTGGCTCATATATATCTGGTGCCCTCTTGTACCAATATTTATGTGTTTAAATAAAATAAAATAGATGAATGAAAGCTGTTATGATCAAGAAATCAATCTAAGTAACTAATCTTTCCAATCATGTATTCTAGTGAATAAATCACTCTTATCTGACTATTTCCCAATATCTTATTGTTGAGTCATGTCTTTACAGTTCATTCAGTTCGCATCTGCTTATCCTATTCAGAATTTAGCATTTTCACTAGCTTTTTTGGTTTTGATTCATTGGGCTAATCAGAAATCGACCAAATGGTAAGTTCATATGATTGGCTGAAAAATAACTTTCATTCATAAGGAACAAATCATACACCATTGGTGGCCTTAGTCTCTCCTCTCGAGTAGTTGTTTATTGGACTCGTGAATAATAAAATCGCTTATCAGTACCAACTATAAAATACTACATATCACAACAGGTTGCCTTCATTTCTATATCGAGTATAAAAATATCCGAAGAGCTAAGTTCTCATGCCCAGAATATTAATAATGGGCTTATATGGTTCACTGTTAATTAGACATTGGACATTTCTCATCCTAGAGATTAAAAGCTATCCTTAGAAAATCATATTATAATTACAAATCTTTAGTTGACTATCTTCAAGCAAACAGAAAGGATTAAGTTTGAAGAAATATCGACGACATTCCTCAGGAAAACTTCCTGCCTTTTTTACCAATCCGTGGAAAATGTCTCTGAGTTAGTACCCTAACCTTCTCTTGAATTAACATCAAATTGTCTTATTTTCCCATGGATTAAGACTAGCCGTTATTCTTTTCTCCTAGATCTCTCCAGTGAGGAGGAACAAACTTACTTAAAATTAACATAATCCTTTCGTTTATTTCCCCTTTTTTTGTTTTATTGGGTCCTGGTGTTTCGCAGTTTAAAAGGTTCACTATCGGTCCTAATCGAATCTGTTAAGATTACTTGTGAACAAGAGGTTACCATCAGCCTTTCTACGTATAGCCTACTGAAAGTGTAGTTAGTTATGGATTTGTCTAATGCGTAGAGTACAAGACCAATTTTTGACAGGAGGATGGTTGGTGATTTGTTATGGCGAATTGTGCAATGATAAATAAATAAGTTGATTTTTAGTTTTAAAGCAGTTGCTGCTCACCAGCAAACTAAGTGAATTTTATATATTTTATAGTGGCACGGAATATAAGTCAATAAATGGATGGTTGCAGACAGTATAGACCAATAGGTTACAACGTTGACTAGTTTACAATTGCAAACGGTTTTTAGGAGTTTAAATATCTGTGACAGAAGACATTGTTCATTCCTTTCGGAATTTATACTACAGTAAATTTATTCCATATGAACTGTGATGAAAACCTTCAGATAAATGAATCGAGGGAACCTGATCCGTTTCCAGTTGGTTTTGATTCGAAGTCCACATCAATTGAGGAATCATTTTAAGGTGAAATATGACGAACAAACTTCAACGTTTATTGAAAATCAACTGCCTCATATACTAATAGATAACTGATGGTTATATGTCGTATTTGTATGAATTAATGATTCCTTTGTACTTGATGATTGCCTAATTTCGAATTCCAAGTACAATACGTTTGTTCGTGCTCATCTAGGTAGTCTTGATCTAAATTGCGTTATTTCTGGGATTCCTAGTGTGTATAATAATTCAAATACTCCTAATTATTACACTATAGTACATTATACTACATTGTCACTCGACATAAGGAACATATTCAACGATCTAATTTCAGTGCTTACTATATGACCTTGAAGGTTGATTGTTGAAGAATACAACTAAATAGTTATACATAGTTTGTCACTTTTACTGACGGTTTATTCGTTTTCAGCTCACAACCATGTATTAAGTTTCTAATTTATTTGTAGTTGATATTTATTAATTTATGCTAATATATCTAACTTCTAAATGCTCACTCTGAAGATATGTCAACACTGTTATCGTCATCAAGTATTCTGACGCTGACTGGCCCACACACTTTCTTTCTTCCCCAGTTTGCTTAACCAAAACATAAAAAGCCAACCAACTTAGCTTCCACAATTCTCCGTCCTTTTTTGTTACAACGTTAAGCAGTCCCCTAGTTTTAAGCGTCTATATTCCCATTTAGTCGCAAATAGTTCAGTTTTCATTTTTTGAGACGTTTATATTCAGTACAGTAACTCTAGTTTGTATTATTATATCTGTTTACTGATTAGTTTACTCTGTCCCATCCAATATGAAGCATTTTCATCCACAAATAACACTTCTAACAACTATGATAACTAAACTAAATGAGAGTTATTTCACAGTTATTGTTTATCGATCAGTGCTGACAGTCGTAAAGTTGACGTTCATTATATTCCGTTCAAAGTAACGAACACTGAAATAACATAGGATTCTTTGAATCCTATTTATGCTCGTGGACATTTCTGTCCAAAAGTAACCAGGAATACAATCCTAATATTAACCAAATGACATCTAATGGGAAAATAGTTCTCTATACCTTTTAATAGATGAACTACGAAATTATAACACACATCTCATTGGAAGTACTACGCTAAGATAATTTATTAGCATGGTATACCTGTGAAATTATACAGTTTCAAGATAGTTTACATCACTTTAGCTGAACAATTAATGAAAGCTAGGAATTACTAAAGACTACTGTGTCGTCCTTTTGTATAGGTTTCCTTAAAAATGCCTACCCATTACCCTCCTTAACAGGAATCAAAACGAGGAATTTTTTAATGACTGCATAGCATTCAAGACATTAAGTTGCTATTCCAAAATTCACATTTTCAACTTCAGTCAATCCACAATATATATATGACTATTAAGTAACTGGATAATACATATTTATATTATTCTTATTATAAGCTTTCATTTGACCTTTTGGCTACTATTAAACGATTCACTATTTTTAAGCTATTCCCAGTCTACTAGTTACGATCTTTCACACTCGTAGCCACTTTTGGCTTGATCTTGTATGATTGTTATTTTCTATTTTATGGTATTATGCGGTCTGATTTACGTGTATATAAACTGTATATGTCTGAAATATACGATTCACACAGAGGTGGCTGATATTTTCGAGAAGCTACTACACAGAGGACCAATAAGAACGCAGAGTTGACTCAAGGCTGGTCATGCTGATCAACGCGTCATTGGTTCATCATATAGCCAGCGTCACAGAAGTCGGTGTTCTAATTGGCAATTTTGTCACATGATATTTGACGGGTTATAGGACATAACAAGATGAATAGTGGTTATCAATGAAATTCATGACGTGTGTTTCGTTTTGTTTGGGATACATCAGCTAAATGCGTCTGAATCCCAGAGTTGAACTTCATTCCGGGACCAGACTCAGTACCTTTTGCTTCTAACACTTTCGTGTTATCCATTTAGTCATTGAGTCAAGTAGCCACTGGTTTGTGCAATTGGATGAATTTTAATCCACATGTATTGGTTATTTGAATCTTCCCATTCATATTTAAGGTTGAAAAAACGGCAATATGAAGGCACTCTGTACAAAATCCACACACGGCAGAGAAGGGACTGGTCAATTGCAGTCCTAAACATCATTGATAATATTCAGATAACCAATAAGTATCATCTTTTCCTAACGTTAAGAACCACATGATGGTATTTTAATCAATAAATTTTAATAATAAAACAATAAAAGATGTGGAGTATGTATCTGATTTACACAAGGTAATAATTATTGGAATGTTCATCATTTTTTATGATAATTACATGAATAATCAATAATGTGAATCTTATTATTTATATATATTTTTTCTTACTACTAGTATTGATATAAGTAGTTTTATTCAAAAATGACTAGACAAATAATTATCTGTGTACATATAATTTATAATGAATTATTGTATACAGAAATGATAATACTAGTACCTTGATTAAACTCAATTATTGGAGAGGAAACAATATAATGATAATGAAGAGAAGGAGTGAGATGTAGAAGTAGAGGAATATATAAGTGAATTAATATGATGATGATGCATTATGTGTTTTATTATTATTATATCATCATTAGTGCTTATCGCTTTACTATTCACATGATTGTACACATATAAATCATTTAAAGGTCCACTTAAATTTGATTCATCATTATTAGTTAAATTAAAGAAACTTGAAAAATTTCTCATTTGTTTTATGAATTGCGGATTTAAAGTTGAATTCATTATTAAATTCATTGTAGTATTAACAGTGTTAGAAAAAGAAGAAGTCGTTTCAATATCAGTTACGTTAGTAATTGTCATAGCCACTGTTAGTGTTGTTGTTGTTGTTGGAGATGATGGCGGTGATCCTGTTGTACCTGATGCATTAGGTGCAGTTTGAGTTTCAGTTGCAGAACGTATTATATAAGCAAATATCAAACCCAATATAGTCAATATAGCTCCCATTGTAACTATACGAGCTAAACGATGATTTTCAATAAGATTTGAATAAGCTTCATCTTCATCATCTGAATTTGTACAACATGTACAACATAACAAATCAACTAGGATAGATCGATCAACTGTAGTTGTTGTTGGTGACATTGTATTATTATTATTACTGGTTAAAATAGTATTTGGATTATTAGATTTATTATAATGAACATTTGACAATGTACCAATTGAACCACTAGTTCTATGTTGATTTTGATTACCACCAATTATTGTATTAAAAATACCACGATCCATTAAACGTTGACTTGAAACACTACTTCGTATACCTATTGTATTATTATTATTATTATTATCATCATTATAACTTAAATCTTTATGATGTTGTATAAAACTTGATCGAGATGGTTTCTTATGAATCTCTGCATCAGAATTAAAAATATCATTATTATCATAATTGGTACTATTATTATTATTATTTGTATTATGTTTAGAAATAATCTGTTTCAATCGTTTCCCCGATGGTATTCTTGTATTTAAACGAAAGTTAGGTGAATAACCTTCATCAAGATATTCAGTTGATGTTTCTTGTGTAAATCCTAAATTATTACTAATCTGTGAAAATATCATTGCAAGTGATTTACGTGGATTAGCTAGAAGTGATGAATTTCGACGTTTTTCAATAGATATTTGTCGTGGAAATGGTTGCCAATGTTGTTGTTGATGATGTACTTGAAAAATTGTTTCTTCATTATTTACTATATCGGATTGTGATAAATTAGAATTAGAATATTGTTCATTTGTTGATTGAAATTTTATTGGTATCTTATCGTTGTTTATATTACAATCTGTATGAAGTGTCTTTTCATTGACATTATGTTTGTTTGAAGTGTTTTCATGAATGTAATAGTCCTTTTTTTCTAGTTGATCATATCCACTATCCTAAAATGTTGAAAAAATAAACAAATATACTCAAGTGTAAGGATGATTGACTGTTTAAAGACTTACAACAAATCCATATGTTTGTAAGCAAAGATGGGTAGTGGCTAGCGGTGGAATCCAGGACGCACGTTTCGTCCTACTTGGGACTCGTCAGCTGGATGTGCCTGCATCTCAGAGTTGATGTTCACTCTGGGACTCGAACGCAGTACCTTTCGCTTCAAACGCCATCGCGTTATCTACTCGGACACTGAGTCCTCATAGCCACTTGCTTGTGCGATGGGGTCCCAAATAGGACGAAACGCGCATCCTGGATTCCACTGCTAGCCACTATCCAACTTTGCTTACAATCCTTGTGAATTAAGGCAATATCGAGGCAATACGCACAGTATACACATATACCAATTAGAGACTGACCACTTTCAGTCCTAAACATCGATGGAAAGATTCAAACAAACAATACTAAATGAAGATCCAAATGTTTCTTTCGTAAATTGGTTTATGCATAACCGATTCACTTTTGTATTGTTTTAATCATCAGTGAGTAATATCAGTTTAAGAAATACTGAATACCCGAAACTATAGAACTCCTACACTCAGTCTTAATTCAGAGTCTAAGGTGATATATTTGATCTTGTGGGGGTTTGTATTTTATTGTTCACATTAAGAATTAAATTTGATCAATCTGAATATAACACTGGTATTCTCAGCTATGACTGCCTGATTCGGAAAAATCAACTTAAATCCAAGTATATTCGGCTAGTAAGTTAATGAGGCGTGCTTTCCAAATCCAACTACTGCCCATTATTCAAAATACATTTGATGTTATTTTAAAACATCTTAATTACATATCTTCTTTGTCTTTGTCAAATTTAAATATATAAACTTATGATTGTATGATCAAGAAAGCACTTCAAAAATTATAAGGTCTATTTGTCAACTTGACATTTTTATCTTAAACAACTCTGAGTAATGTTGCTTCAGTTACCACTAATAAGTCAACGTTATTAAAAAATTGCTCCTTTTTCATCTACATTATTTCTCATCAGCAGTATGAGTTATTATTTCAGTGTGGAGTGGTTGCGATTCTCTATGTATTAACAACACATAAACTGGATTACATTGCTTTTCAGATCATCAACAGTCTGATTTTCAAAATACTATACTACAGGGAGGGATAATTCGATAAGTAAAATATATGTTTTTGGTTGGGATCATAAACCGATTGATGTTAGACCACCATCGGAATCCTGGAAGCACTGTAAGGGACTCCTCAGAAGTGCGATCGCGTTTGCGGGATTAAAACCCAGAGTCTTCGGTCTCTCGCGCGAACTCCGAGAGTGAAGACGGTCCGCTCTCCCTCTCGAAACGCTCTCAAATGGCCACGCGTATATAGCCTCTGCCAGCGAAGTCCTACTCACTGCCTTCTCGTATCAAGGGTGTTATTTACGAAATTGAGAGGAAGAAAAGCGAATGTCCGGCGCTTTAAACGGGTTGATGACACGGAGAGTCCACCTAGGGGAGTTGGGAAACCCTGATTCCAAGCCAATGGTGCACATGAGCTGGCTCCAGTATCCTGAGGGAACAAGTGGCATGTGAAACTAATGTCGGTCACCTGCTACCATGGAACTGCATATCCTCACGATGCTCCACTGCCTTGTGGATCAGACCTTTAGGTCGAAAACCCTGAGTGTTGTTCCCTAAGGAAACCACCTGCTTCAGTTTGGGCACCTGTGCAGTATCACAGCCCTTTCACAAATGAAATGAGATTTGTGTGGCGCATATATATATGGTGCCCGCTTGTACCAATATTTATGTATTTAAATAATAATTATAATAATCATTCAAAAGAAGCATTAGTTATCTTTAGCTCCGAGATACATCCTATTGATAATATTTTTGAAAAAATCTTGAAGCCCCATCGTTCCACCCTTCATCAATTATCATTCGAATTTGGAAATTATAATCACAGAAAAGAGAAGATTAAGCAGGACTTACCTTTTTCAATGGTGATTGTTTTAAATTCTCTAAATTTGCCATTATTTCCTCCCATTGAACATTGTTCTCATCCGCATCTTTATTTGTATCGTCGTCGTCGTCATCATCATCATCATCATCATCGTCTGTTATGACACCCCAACCAGGAAATCTATCAGATAAACTTAATTTAAGTTTATCTACAGGCTTTTTTTCATTATTTGTTAATTTTGTTTTATTATCAGATTCGTTAGTGGATTGGTTATTTTGAGTGTTACATATTTCAAATGTACTACTTACATTATTATTATCATTAGTAGTACTATTAGTAGTGGTTGTGGTAGTACTAGTCTGTTTATTAACTGGTTCAATAAAAGCAACTCTTGGTTTCAAATTTTTACTTGAAATTTCATTGACTATAACACATTCTGTTGAAGGATTTGCTGAAGTTACTGTAGAATATGACGATATCACTGTGTCAATCGATTTTTTCATTGATTCATTAGATGATACTATGTTCAATTTTGATTCTATTGTTTTTCGTGATGGTAAAACGATTAATCTATCTGAGGATGAACCTTTGTCAATTGTACTGGTGTAAATACTACTATTATTATTTCTCATTTGATTGGTAGTAGTAGTAGTATCAATAGTAGAATCTGTAGTAATATACAAGTTGTTGGTGTTGAAACTTCTAGATATATTTTGCAAATTAATGTGCTGTTGATCATTTGACGATTTTGATAAATAAGAGTCATTTGATGACTTCTTACTATTAACTGTAGTATTCGTAGATTTAAAGTCAGGACATTTAATTGCAGTTATCACAGGTTCTTGGATGGATAATAAAGACGGTGAAGAACAACTACTATCCTGTTTAATATTGATTTCTTTTTGTTGAGTTAACGCTGATGTGAATGATTGTTGTTGGAGATTATGTTTAAGAGGGTGATGTTGATGATGACGATGATAATGATTTGTCGAAAGTGGTGGGGGAATACGTACAAACGGGGGTGGTTTGGCACGAATTTGTGAATCCAGTGCAGAAAACGGTAGTTTTACACCAAGCTGAATATTTAAAAAAAATTAGGAAACATTCTTGAGTATCCTTAAAATGACTGTAATAATGTTAAATGACCTAAGCAACCATTAGGTTCCTCACTGATTACTGATATGCTTGCTAACTGGTGATAACCAGCATGACAAGTTAATACACATCTTTATACCAAGTTCATCTGACCAACTAACATCGAGAAAAATACACACAAAGAGATCAGTCAAGTCAGATGAGTAGCTACATTAACTAACCTGTTCAACAAAGTTTGGTTAACAGAAAGCATTTGAAAAATATATCCTTGGTTAATACTCAATAAAATTTTAATGTTATCAGAAGGGGTTTTGTGGAGATTTAGTATTTTCATAGTTGAAAGCGTGAGTCAATTGAAGCTAGACCGCCTTGCGAGATTCGAACCCAGGACCTATCAGTCTCGCGTCAGAGCACTTAACCGATACACCACAACGTGGGCATCCGATGGTGTTTAGTCTAACTCAAACCAATCCACGAAGTTGAGCAACCGTTCACCAATTGTGTTCAGTGAGTTGATATCTCACAACAGACGTGGTTTGAACTCCACTGGTTACCGCTTCCCACTAGAACTCCTGGATTTACTTCAGTCACTAGTAATGTCTTTATTTAAAGAGGACTTATGAATAGTTATTTACCTTGATAAGTTTACAATATGTACCAAATTATGCATTATAAGTGATTACAATGCATATATCATGACATCTACAGATTATGTTTGATTAAGCAAGGGTTTTTACGAGGTGAATTGTTGAAAACAAAATACAATTTAAACTATACTGAGTGAAAGTATATCGAGGATATAGAACTTAAGATAGTGGGATTAGTAAAAGTACACGAAGTTCAAATTGAAGTATGAAGCACATTTTATCGTATATACAGAAATCAAAGTTCATTTCATTGATAACCATCTTTACTTATAAAGCTTGTGACTTCAGACAATATCGAGGCAGTCCGCAGAGGATGCACATATGCCAACAAGAGATCGATCAATTACAGTCCAAAATATCAATGGGAAGATACAAGTAAACAACAACAAGTGAACATAACTTCTATTATTTTAAACAGTTGAGTATGGGAAGACCTTGGAAAGTTGAAATGTATCATGCAAACAATCATTAATTCAGGATTTGTATATTGTCCATTAATTCCGAAAACTAGTACAGTAAATTTATTTTCTAGACTGGTTTTATTGTCCATAGAATAGTCACATAACATATTATCATTTATGCTACTTATAAGTAGTATAACAGGATTAGTGAAATATTTTAAGGTTCTTCAGTAACTAATCGTGGTGGAAATTGACTTTGTATATTGCTACTAGATACCAGTAGCTTAATCAAAGTACCCTCTTGTTATTATCTTGTATATATAGAAGAAGAACACTGATTTGTTTCTTTAATTTGCTTTATTTATATGAAAAATTATCTAAATATATAAGTGCATATGTTGATAAGTTACTTCATTAAGAAAGAGATAATGACCTTTGTTCATCTTAAATTCATATTCTTTGGCATATAAGATTTGTGTTGGTGGAGAAGATTTGTAACTCGGGTGGATGAATTTAATGGAGATTGTTGAACTTTCATTGTTTACATTATAATCTAATCATATTTAGACAAAAAATAAAAGTTATGTAACGCTGGAAATTTGTTTTATCACATTCAATACGCGACCATTCAGTGGTAGCGTGTATTTGAGACCTCACCGTAGAATGATAATCGAATCTTCAAATCTTCGCTTATAGACAACAGAAGACGGTAACACAATATCAAAACTTGACTGAAGCTAGACATTTTCATCATCTTATCCTAACTCAGTGTTTTAAAAGTTAAGATCTCACATAAGAGGCCAAAGATACCAGGTTCGATTATTGATTAGGTGGTGAATACTCTCATCCGAGGAGTCCCCTATTACGACAAGACAGATGTTCAGTGCTTCCTGACTTTCAATGTTTCTCTGACTAACATCAGTTTGTTATATAATTTAAGATAATACTTCCTGGTCTATCATGTGTACTGTCTTTAAAGAAGGACTAGACGTTTTTGTACTAGACAAATGCAAACTGATTAGAAATTTAAGTGAATGACACAATATAACAAAGATATTTTATTTAAACACATTAATTTTTCATTCAGGACATCTTTTTGTAGTCTCATATTAGAAATGGGAAAACTGTTTTTTTTTGTAATTACCTACAGAATAGGAACAGAATAATGTTTTCGATGAAACTATACAAATCAGTTAGTAACTATTCATTTTCGGCTTTTTTAAAAAAAGATTCTATAGTAGAATATTTTCAGTATGTTATACATATATTCTGTTATATCCTGAAGAGAATTATGAATGGTAACTTTTGAGGACTAGTTATAGACCTATATGATACGTATATTTCCTATTGTATAATTATTAGGTAACTTAACTATTCATATTCATGTTCCTTTTATTATGAGCTTTATTTTGACCCATAGACCACTACTGTACAATTTACCGTTCCTGAGTTATACCCAGTCTATCAATTACTGTTCCCCAGTCACATTTAGCTGAGTCTTGTACAAATGTTATTTCATGTTTTATGGTACGATGTGGTCTGTTTGTTTGGTATATAAACCAAGTATGTTTGAGAATAATGATTCATATTGCAGAAGCTGTTATTGGTGTTCTGGACTTAACTGGCTGGGCTAGGCAGATAGTAGGACTGATAAGTACTCTAGACTGCTCATACGGGTTTCGTGTATCATTGGTTCGATCGATAATTCGCTGTTCTCCAATTGGCAGTATCGTCACGTCATATATTAAACAGGGGACTGAGGCACACGATATAACATATTCCCTATCATCTATGTATGAATATAATGGTACTTTTCTATCAGATTGAAATATATTTCTTATTGGTTTATTGATTAATTCAAATGACTTTCAATTTCTGGATCTGAAATATGACACAACTGCTTTAGTTTGATCTAAGGTATAGTTCTACTATACCTCTGATGTAAAAATGTGTAGCTTGGTGTTACTCATTCAATGAAATTTACAGAGTACCGGGTATATATATATATATATATATATATATATATATACGAAATAGCTGAAACTGTTGCTTGTCAGCGATTTTCTATATAACTTAAGTCTCAGAACAGAACTATTATTTAAGTAGCTGATTACTAAACGTCTTGGGTTTACTGTTTAAGATAAGGTACATTGTAAACTATGAAGTACACTTTACCTTAAAATAAATCCTACTTGTATAATTATTAAAAAAGTGTTTTTTGTGTAATGGAAAAACACACAAAATAAAGTAGATACATTCATTAGTATTTTAGAAATTTCTTTTCAGAAGAAGGTTTTGTGGAGAGTGTAGTAATTTAGTAGTTGATTTCATGATTCAACAAAGGCTAGACCACCATGGAAAATCTTGAAGTACTAGATGGCCATTCCAATCGCACTTGCGGGATCGTGAACACGCACTGTTGAGGAGTCTCATACTGAGACGAAACGGCCGTCCAGTGCTTTCAAGTTTTCCTCAGTGGTCTAGCTTCACTTGACTTATGAATTCAAGTAATAGAAATCGATTTGTTTAAATCTGTGGAACAATATTTTTTTCAAACAAAAAGAAGTATTTCTATAAATAAAACAAGAGCTTTCACTGTACGTTTAAATAGTCTACTGAAATTTCAATAACATACTACTTACTAGATTATGCTACTTACTATTATAATAGATGTTGTCCATAAACATATATGTATAACTTAATGATTATTTAAAGAGATTAAATATTGTAGAACATTCATATCAAACTAATTTCATCTAATATAATGTCAATATAAACAATGAAGCTGAAAATGATTGAATATGAAATTGAATATGAAATGATTGACGGCAGAAGGTCGAAAAAATCAAAGAAAAGAGAACAGAGAGTGATTGGTGTGAAAACGAAAGGACAATGAAATATGAGACGATCGATTGATATTTTGCAGATAAAATGCTTACTATATGGTTAACGGATTTTACTAAGACATCCTGTAATTTTGTATTCAAATACATTCGGTAGTCCCAACTCATGTTCTCGTTGACTACATTATTACTACGAAATAAGAGATAACTATTGTGTAGAAGAAAGTTTAAACATGATATACGTTTACAGAATGAAACTTCATTCATAATAAAGCACAGATTTTTTTAAGCTGTGCAAAAGTTAATTTCTTTGAGGAAACATGAACAAGGAATAACCAAGATGATGTAATAAAAAGATTATAATACTGCTAGATTGCGTAACATGAATAACAACAATAGACTTAATAAGTTAGTAATGAATTATAATGTGGATGTAGTAAGATGGTCTAAATGTTTTTGTTACAGCAATTACCTGGGTGCCCAAATCAAAGCAGGTGGTTTTCTTAGAGGGCCAAACTCCAAGCCTTCGACCTAATAGTCTGATCCACAAGGCAGTGGAGCATCGTAAGGAGATGCAGTCCCATGGTAGTCCTTCATCAACGATTGATTCATACGCCATTTGTTTCTTCAGGACATTGGAGCCCATGTGCATTGTTGGTTTGGAATCAGGGTTTTCTAACCCCCCTATATGAACTCTCTTTGTCCACCAACCCGGTTAAAGAACTGGACATTCGCTTTTCGTCCTCTCAATTTCGTAAACAACACCTCCGCCACGAGAAGGCAGTGAGTAGTGGTTTATTGGTTAAATATTCACTCACGAGACCAAATTTTCTAGGTTAGATCACCCAATAAAGAGTCATGGTTGTCCTATGCTGAAATATCCCATACAAGGATAAAACGGTCATTCGATTCCTCCAGATTTTCATTGGTGCTCTAACTAAGATTAGTTCGTGATTCAAACCATGAAAATTCTACAATCGTTTCAAACACCCCTGTACTGATATTTTTTATTACGTATTTACTATATATTTAGTTTACGGTATTTTTACATTACCCTAATTGTATGCTTTCACTTGAATCATTAACTGTTGATAGATGTTTTACGACTGATTAGCTCTCGTTAATTAGTTGTGGATCCATTGCTTAATTTTATATAATAGATGACCTAGTTATGTACAAATTGTTATTATCTATTTGTGGTTAATTGTAGTTCTGTAATTAATGTCTATCATTAAGCTCGTTTTTGGCTTATTATGATAAAGAATAGTACAGAATAAATCGAAAGGCTACTTCCATGTTCTGACTGATCATTGGTGATAGAAGGACGAATAAGCACTAGAATGATCAGTTGTTTTTGAAGGTAGTTTGCGTTGTTGGTCAAAGCGAAGTTCATTGGTTTCATTTGTGTTAAAGTCACACTATAATTTGGTGATCTTGTTAATTGGACGTATGAAATGAAAGTCATAAGAGTTTCCTACCAGGTAGTCTGCACTTACTGACAGTTACCACGTACCTACTGGTAGCTAACTTCAAGAGCAAATTTTCGTAGTTGTAATGAGAAGCCGTGACCAGTGAAGTAGAACCGTGTCGGGTTTGAAACAGTTACCCACCTAAGACAACGGGTAATAACCACCCATTGTTGTGGATTGATTGATGTTAGACATAAACACCGTTGGATGACGGCTAGGCAGTCTAGTAGTTAAGTGTTTTTATGCGAGACCGAATGTCCTGAACTTTATTACCACATAAGAGGTTGTAGTTGAGCACGGATGAGGAGTTCCACAATAGGACGAAACGGACGTCCAGTGCTTCCAGGTTTTCCATGGTGTTCTAGCTTCAATTGACTCATGATCTTAACTATATAAAAGTAATATGGATGTTCTGAGTCCGAGTTTCTGTGATGACATAATTCATTCAGCTCATACAAGCATCTCGAAATAAGGATGAAGAGATAGTGTATGTTCCATTGCAATCATTAACTTAATGCTGTCATGATATATGAGAAAGGAATAATTTAACACTTATAAACCAAAAAACCACTATAAAACAGTTATTTAAATTAAACATATCATACATAATAAAAACAACAAGTCTTAATATGATAGACAAAGCCAGTTATACAAAATCTCTGTGTGATTCAATGCAATAGGGAAGTGAATGAGCATTTAGCATGTGAAGAAATAAGTTCTATATTTTAGGTATTTACTTGTAAACGATTCCTTATAAAATATAGTTTGAATCTTTATTCATAGTTCATTACTAATAATCTATATAATGTTATGCCAGTTGAATCCGAAAGTGACGAACAAAATGAAATAACTTATTACAATAGATTAGTAACCGAGTAGTGGACGGTGTCTAGTAATTCAAACGCTAATCGAATTTTTATAGATCAAGGCTCAATATGTCCAATAGAGAAAAGTGACATTAGTTACTAATCAGTGATAAGTACGTTTTAAATATCTTATACTTAAAGAATGTTGGCGGTGCCTCAAACTGAACAGTGGTTAAGTATAAGGCTGTAAAACTAATTGACCTGCTTTTAAATTCATCGATTCCATCAATATTGTAGGTAAAGCATGTTAACGAGAACCAACTAACATGAAACATGGATTTCCTAGTGAATACTTTCAGTCACTTCGAATCGAATCAACCTATTGTCGTTCTATTATTTATAGTTATCTCTTCTATTAACCACTGTAGTGTATTCCCAGAGCAATATAATAATTGTCATTATGATCATTAATTTGAACGAGGACTTTCATAAGTAATTGGAAATTACCTATCTACATGGGTTTTTCAATCATTCAAATACCAGATATTGTATAATCACTCTAAGTCAATCTCCACTGACTTCCAGAGGTAAATCCAGGAGTTCTAGTGGGAAGCGGTAACCAGTGGAGTTCAAACCACGTCTGTTGTAAGATATCAACTCACTGAACACAATTGGTGAACGGTTGCTCAACTTCGTGGATTGGTTGGACTTAGACTAAACACCATCGGATGCCCACGTTGTGGTGTATCGGTTAAGTGCTCTGACGCGAGACTGATAGGTCCTGGGTTCGAATCTCGCAAGGTGAGGTCATGGATGCGCACTGTTAAGGAGTCCTACAATAGGACGAAACGGCTGTCGAGTGCTTCCAGGTTTTCCCTGGTGGTCTAGCTTCAATTGACTCACGCTTTCAACTATGAAAATACTAAATCTCCACAAAAACCCTTTCTTATAATAAGAATCTATTAATTATTCAGAATAAGAAAACATGATAGTTACTAGTTGTATAGATAAAAATGTTTCATTGCTCAAAGGCAATTATTCTGACAACTGAGTAGTTTATTTGATTTGATTTTTCTTTCTCCTATAAAAGTCAATCGTTCAAGATGAAAATGAATCATTAGCAGAGCTTTACTAACAACTCAATGTGTTTTTTAGTAGTAATAGCGGTAGTAGTAGTAGTAGTGTAGTGAACAGAACACGAGTGGGTACAATCAAATGTATTAAAGCACAAATTAAAGACAATCTCACTAAATTTTGATAACCGTACAGTCAGCAGTTAATTTGCAAAATAACAAACAATTGTTTCAATCTTCACTGTACTTTCTGCAAATATCAGTCCGTATTCTTTGATTTCATTGTTCATGCATTTTCGTACCGATTGCGCTTCATTCCTGTTCTTTCCTTATCGATCTTCTGCCAAAATCCATTCTATGCCTGACCATCACCATATACTACTTATGTGGATATAAGTAGGCCACACTACAGTAGTAATGGTAATAATAATAACAATAGTAATACTACTATTATTATTATTTCAATCAATGCAACATGTAGTTCATATAATTGATAACTGACTGACTGATGTATACAGTAAAAACAATTTTATTGCCTAATAACATATAAATTATTCCTGAATAATAACCTGTAATTAAGCTCCTGTCTTTCAAATAACCCATATATACAGTGAATTTGCTTGTGACAGATTCGGGAATATAAGTTAATATGGATGTCAATTAGATTTAATGTATCTCCAAAACGTCAATTAATTTCTAGATTCTTCTCATAGTTTGAACAATTAGTCAACTAAATGTTTTTGTATGAGAAGATTTATCAGTGAAAAATGATTATTATTGGTTTTCAATCATATGATAAAAATTAGCCTAATTAAATCAATACAAATACTGTCCATGATATATTGTGGTCTATGCTACTGATGTCAACAGATATAAATAGTATGTATCATCAATCGGAGAAGAAATGCTTGACGGCAGAACGTTGAGAATATCGAAGAAAAGAGAACGAAAAATAAAGAATGATTGGTGTGGAAATGAAAAAACAATGAAATCTGAGACGAATGGTTGATATTTTACCAATGAATTGTCCACAGATTTTACTGAGATGTTCTGTAACTTTGTGTCGAAACACATTAGATTGTCTACACATGTGTTCTCGCTGTTTACCACATCTGTGCTTTGTAGGATTTGTAACAAACAGAGAATAATTATTCTCTGAAGAAGTGGTTTACACTGAGTCACAAAACTTCAGAAAATCTAATTTTTCTACTCATTGGGATAGTACAAATATATTACTTATTTATAACAATCTACCCAATGCTCAATTTATTTAAAATTATCTTATGATAACAGTAGTTCACCATCTTAGCAATATCAGACATTCTCAAATCTTTCAATTCAATGCATTATTACACAAAAAACTTTCTTTTAAAATAAGATCACATAGATTATCAGAAGGGGTTTTTGTAAAGATTTCAGTAATTTTGTAGTTGAAATCATGAGTCTATTGGAACTAGACCACCATGGAAAAACCTGGATGCACTGGATGGCCACTTCATCCTATTGTGGGACTCCTCAGTAGTGCGCATCCACGATCCCACCTCACGAGATTCGAACTCAAAACCTATCAGTCTCGCGCGTGAGCGCCAATCACTAGACCACTGAGCCGGCATCTAGAGGTGTCAATGTTTAACTTCAACCAATCCACGAAATTGAACAACCATTCACCAATGTCTTCATTGAGTTGATATCTTCCAACAGACCTGGTTGAACTCTACTGGTCCACTGCTTCTCACTAGAACTCCATGAAATATCTCTTGAAACCAGACGAAACATCCGTTAAGTGCTTCCAGGTTTTCCATGTTGGTCTAGCTTCAATTGACTCATGATGTCAACTATAAAATTACATAGATTATTATTTTAATTTTCTTAATATATATAAATATATCCTTGTTACTTATTTATATTTTCTAACATCTATCCATCCATCCACGAAATTAATTTAACAGTCCAACTAAAATAATTGAAACAAAAAAGGACATTCCATTAAGTAAAACCGAACGTGTTCCTTATCTTCTTTTGAAGAATTCAGCACAACAACAAACTTTCATTAATATAGTTTTCTTCTTCTTTTCAATTATGTTAACAAAAGTAAACTATACTATGGTGACTAAATGATTGATTACTAGTATAATATCCGTTTGATATTATTAATAGAATACTTATTCTACTGTATAAGCAAATAAATGAAAGCGGTACTGATCAATTAAAAAAAGAAAAAAAAACTAAATTACCGCTTATATTGATTATGTTTTTATTTTGTTTGTTTGTTATTTAAGGACATAAACATGAGAATGAAGATGGACAGTGGCTAGCAGTGGAATCCAAGACGCGCGTTTCGTCCTATTTGGGACTCGTCAGCTGGATGTACCTGCATCTCAGAGTTGATGTTCAAGGCTATATCGAGGCAATACGCACAGTATGCACATATGCCAATTAGAGACTGACCAGTTGCAATCCTTACACATCGATGGGAAGATTCAAGCGAACACTACTAAGTGAATTTAAGATTACAGAACGCTTACGAAAAATATGAAAACTTTACATTGAATATACAATTTGCATCTCCTCCATCAGTTGTCCTTTATATGGTTCATGATTCTTTCAGTTCTTTTGTTATCATAATTACTTTCTGCTTACCTTTCTGTTATTTTCAATTCAATCTGCTAAACATTCTACTGACATGCATTCTTCTTTCAATTGATGTTACCTACTACTTATATATGAAAATATAAGCAGTATACACCATACTACTCATCAATTTACAATATTCAAATTCATATTATGTAGAAAAGACGATAAATCTTGATAGTCAATGACTGAAGGAAACTGTTATTTCATAAAAATGTATTCATCTCAATCAAATATGCTTAGTTAAAGTTTTTTGATTACCTGCTGTGATAAATTATTAATAAACCTATCCCTCAGTAAAGAATAATGTATGTTGTCTGCCAGTTAATTGTTTCAGAATAAAATACTTCAGGATTTTGATCAACAAAAAGGCCTGTATGCTTGTGTTCATAAAAGGACTTAACTATTGAGATCAGGTCAACATGTCATCATTTCTATGTTTATATTAACTTACCATTAGAAGTCTTAGCTTTAAACTCTTATCCAAAAACAGTTAACTCTTAGGCCAGGTTTCTATTTATTGTTCAGTTCTGAAACAAAATTTATGATTATTAATAAATAAAAGGTGTTTGAAGAGATTATTCATGGTGTCGCTTACATAAGAGACTGACTCTAATTAGATAACCAGTGAAAAGCGAACAGCAGTGAACAGCTGTTTTGTCTTAATTAACTACTCCTTATCAATGTATATTCTGAATCTCACTGGAGGTCGGACCCAGAACAGTCAATTCTTACAGTAAAGGATTAACCTTCAAACCATTATCATAGCAATTATTGTTTTTTTATTTCTAGTATAAGGTAATTCATCATATTAAGCGAGACTATAATCTATGAATGAAACAATCACGTATAAGATAACAGGTTTTGGATTTTGGAGTGAATCTCACTCATCCATTTGGCTAAGCCGCGTTTTGGCATTATTACTGATGTTGATTCATGATGAAAACCATAGATCTAATTCTTAACTCTAACCATCGATTGTAAATCATAATTTTAATTCCTCACACCGGTTTATAACCCTCATTTGGCCTTAGTAAGTAGGTGGACACACTTAAAGTCATTAAGGCGTCTCTCAATGGTTATCCATAAATTATAGTCTCACTGCTTTACGACAACAGCTGTGGATGATTACGATAAGTATCGTATTTAAGACAAATATAAATGATTGATTTACAATATCGTATGAGACTATAATTCAATCATATCTGTCATAAATATGATACTTATCATAATCTATGACTGTTGTTGCCAAGCTAAAATTACTTGTTAAAGATTCAAAAACTGCCTACAGAATAACTATATTATATTAAAACCATTAATTCTAAACAAAAATTGACAGAATTCATTAAATAATCATAACTTAAGACAGTAGTGTAAAGTTTTACCTACATATTTATAAGTTCCAATTGATGGCTTAGTTACTTTTAATGACAGTAATAAGTACAGTTTTGTTTTGCTACATGAATTCATTGTATCTAAAAAATGTTAACATTTTATAGGAAATAAATTGAAACATTAAAAAAAATATTGTAGTTAGTATTTGGACTATAAATAAACATGATCAGTTTCTATAAGCAAAGGTGGATAGTGGCTAGCAGTGGAATCTAGTTTGATGTGCATTTCGTTCTATTTGGGACTCGTCAGCTGGATGTACATCTATCTCAAAATTGATGTCCACTCTGACACGCGAACCCAGTACCGTTCGCTTTAAACGCGATAACGTTATCCATTTAGCTACTGAGTCCTGATATCCACTTGCTTGTGCAATGGATTTAAGTTCAAATTCACTTGGTATTGTTCACTTGAATCATCCCATTGATGATTAGGACTGCAGTTGATCAGTCTCTAATTGGCATATGTGCATCTTGTGCGTACTGCCTCGATATAGCACATATGTCAATAAGAGACTGATCAATTGTAGTCCTAATCATCGATGGAAAGATTCAAATAAATAATACCAAGTGAATTATCAGTTTTTATTTCAAAAAATTCCAAAACAAACTGTAATAAATATCAATTAGTTCTGTATTATCAATTAATATTTGGGCATATCTGACACTCGTCATCCAAAAAAATAAAAAAATTGTCAAGTCTGGATGCGCACCCCTGAGGAGTCCCATAATAGGACGAAACGGCCGTCTAGTGCTTCCGGGTTTTCCATGGTAGTTAAGCTTCAATCGACTCATGATTTCAACTATATAAACTTACTGAAATCTTCACAAAACACCCTTCTGATAAGTCTGAAAATACTCAAGATTATTTGCTAATCAATAGATATGTCAAAAAATTCTTTGGTAAATAGACAAATACCTCATCTGCACGTTACTGAAGCTATCAGAATTCACGTGGAAAAACCTAACCTTTGCACCCAAAAAGAGTTTGTACGACCGCTCTTGATACTTTATCCATAGGTATAGAAGTGAGTTTGTATCTGAACCTTGATGAAACCCTTTCCTTCAAAAATATTGAAACTGTTTCCTATCAATTTCTTACACTTCTGTATTTTTACGTATTCTCAACATCCATCTCTTGGTTCTTACATAAATACTATAATAATGACTTTTCATCAAAATATCTTGTTAGTCCCTTCATTTTATCCCTCATGCAAGATAGCAACTGTTTGATTTTTCGAATAATGATTTTGGTTATTATAGCCCTCTGCCAACTGCTTAATATTATTTTATGGTCAATGTGCCGTTATTATGTAACGCAACTACTCGATAAGTAGGCTAGACCACCACTGGAAACATGGAAGCAATAGACAGCCGTTTCGTCATAGTATGGGACTCCACAGCAGTGAGCATCCACGATTCCGTGGGCGAGATTTGAACCCAAGAACCTTTTGTCTGGCGCGAGGACTCTTAACCTCTAGATCACCGAGCCGGCATCCAATAGTGTTAATGTCTTGCTTCAATCAACTAGACTTCACTTCACTTCCTGAAATACACAGGTTAACTGACAAGAAAAAGCATAGACCACCCATCAGGATTATACAATGAACTCCGTCTTCAGCTCTCCTTCCCAGTTATTTCCAATTGTTATTCATTCTTTTGATATCTGCTCCCGATTCCCGATGTTATGTATTTCTTTGTTTTTTCTTTTCCGTTTCCCTTCAGGATTCTAAGTTAGTGTTTCCCTCGTGATATTGTTTGATGATTTCTGTAATGTTATGTTCTATCCACCTTCAGTGTCTTTTCTTAATTTCCTCTTCAACTGGAAGCTGGTTTGTTCTCTCCCACAGTAGGCTGTTATTGATGGTATCCGGCGAACGGATTTTGAGTATCTTGTGTAAAAAATTATTTATAAATACTTTTTGATGATCGTTGTATTAGTTATCCAAGTTTCAGTTCTGTAAAGTAGAGTTGTTTTGTTGTTCATATTGAAAATTCTGACTTTGATACTGGCTCGCAAACAGTCGTTTTGAGTTCACTAGGTTGTTCAACTGTAGGAGTGCCACTCTCTATTTGCAAATCCTCACCTTTACATTTGCATCGGATCCTCCTTGTTCATCGATTATGCTGACCAGGTATCTTATTCGAATACTTATTCAACCATAAAACTCAATGATTGATACCAACTAAATAGGCGAGCATATTCCTGTACATGACACTAATTATCATCGACAAAATCTAATTTTAAATTATATGTTCAAATTTGTAGAAGAGATGGTCAGTCTCTTAAGTTTTACTAATATAACTTTCTATACTTTTGAAACACACGATGTTCTTGACATAGCACATTATATAACTCAGTTTCTATTATATTGATGAAACAGAAAGTCATTTAGATACTAAAACGAATTGTATAAATGTCACTGAATCAATGAATTTGTAATCTAGTAGGGAATCATTCAAATTTGTTTATGGTTAACTACCTTATTCTAGGCAACATTGGACTATTCACTAGTATTTACCTAATTTATAGTCAATTTATCAAACAATATTACTGAAAAATATGAATTAATTGTATTCTGAGAGTTGATGTGATCATCATAAGACATAGTCATTCATCTTGGATTGAATACCTAGTGTAACGAATAAAACACCAGTTGGGACAGTCGAACATATTTATACACAAATTACAGACTATCTCACTAAGTTCTGATAACCATACAACAAACAGTTAATTTGCAAGATAACAACCATTTGTCTCAATCTTCACTGTTGCTTCTGTAAATATCAGTTCATCTTCTCTAACTCCACTGTTCATGCATTTTCCTACCAATTGCGCTTCATTTCAGTTCTTTCCTTATCGATCTTCTGCCAAAATACATTCTATGACTGACCCTCACTATATACTACTTATATGGATATAAGTAAACCAAACTACACTAGTACATTGTTAAAAGTTCCTAATTCATAGAAACAGTTCATGGAATACACACTCCTGAAGATACATTAACTGGAATTTAACTCTATCTGATTTATTGCAGTTTCCAAATTGAGTTTCACTATTCATGAATGATAAAGATGATGTATAGAGTATAATATGAATAATTAATTATATACTACTTAAAAATTATAAAAGAAACTTGTAATTGCATTAAATTAAGAATATTTATTACTTAATTCATTTATATTATTCATTGTTGTGAGGCAATAAAAAGTTAATTACATCAAATTAATATAATTCAATTATCAATGTTACACACACACTCTCTCTCTCTCTCCTTCGCTCTCCTTCTCTTCCCTCCCCCTCTCTCTTTTTCTCTACTCTTAAAATAACTCTAATCTAAGTTTATTTAAGAAAACTTAACACTAACAAGATCAATTTATTAATTAATTTTTTTCCTAATTGAGGTGTTTTTCTAAACCGATAATTAATTTCCATATAGACAAATACATAAACATGTACGTAAGGTAACGTATACAATATACCTATCTATACCTATCTATATATCAACATAGTTACGTGTTTAAATTATACTAATGTTTTGACTTTATATCCTTTACTTTGCCCTAGAAAAATGAACATCAAGATTAAATGAATAAAGTGAAAAGCGGTCAACAATAGTAGATTTCTTTTTTTCTAATTTTTCCGTAAAAATTTAATTAACAATCTCCCTACTTTATATATTAGTTACTTTATTGATGTGGGTTTTTCCAAAGTTTAATTATCCATTTTTTATTCTGTTATAGGATTTGTTTTTTCAGAAACAAAAAATCTGTGGTTGAGGCCCATCTCCCCATAAAAAAAATGTTATAAATATGTGTAACTTTGGAAACCTTGACAACTACTTACCAACGGTGTCATGACAACCAACTGATGGACTAGCTTGACCAATTACATAATAACAAAGTAAGTTATTTTAAAGGTTGTTTCGTGTCAGGAAATTTCATTTTTATACAAGTGTTTATTTCCTTACCTCTCGTTTTTTTCATCTCTTCTACTCTCTCTCTCGCTTTCTTACTTCAATTTTTTCACTATCTCTCTACTAACTTTCTCTTTTTGTTTTTCTCCATAAATATTTATTCACTCAGTTTACTTTTGTTATTTTCATATTCCCAAGAAGAAACAAAAAAGAAGGCGGGGGTAACCGTGAATAAATAAACACATAAACAAATAAATGGATGAATGAGCCGAATGAAAAGAGAAAAAATAACTCAACAAAGTGTTCAATGTTCAGAAATCTTGGAGGAACTTTATCTAGTAATAAGAATAGAAATCTTGTATGATAGTTGTTTACTGATTGTTATCAGCAAAAATCTATCCAAACCATGACGAATCTACTGTGTGATTCAGACGCTTTTACAGTATATGAGAACATTTTAATTAATTGTTCTGTTGCTTGGTCTCTAGTCCTGAACAAGAATATATATATATATATGATAGTAATATTGGGAAAGCTTGAGGTGAGTCTGGTCAACAATATAACTCTAATGACATGTACACTTCCCAGTGACTTTGTTGTATGACAATGTAAGTTTACTTTATAAACAACTATAATTCTTCAATATCTATTCAATCAATTGAGCACTGATTGTGTTTTCTAATAAGTAAATGATTAAAATTTTAAAAATGATTTCATTTATAAAACTATCCCCTCAATCTTCACATTGAAATTAGTATTTGTAAATCTTAATTAAACGTATTACAATACAACTAATGATTAATTGATAAATATGCTATTTTTTATATATAGTTGAAATCACGAGTCAATTGAAGCTAGACCAACATGGAAAACCTGGAAGCACTGGATGGCTGTTTCGTCCTATTGTGGGACTCCTCAGTAGTACGCATCCATGATTCCGCTATTGTTTTTGCGTCAGAATAGTTTAGGAAAGAAATGTACGCCAGTTCACTTAAATGATACATGTTTTATACTAAGATTACTTTTTCATTAGATACAGTATATATTCTAGAGAATGTAATGTGAAAAACAATTCGATTGCCTTCACTTGGTAATGTTTACTTGTATATTCCCATTGTTATTTGGGACTGCAATTGACCTGTCTCTCGTTGGCATATGTGCATCCTATGCGGACTGCCTCGATATTGCCTGAAATCACAAGCTTTATAATTTATTTATTTAAGCAAATAAATATTGATACAAGGAAGCACCAGATACATATGTGCCTCACAAATCTCATTCGATTTGTGTGAGGGCTATGATACTGTGCAAGTGCCCAAACTGAAACAGGTGGTTCTTATAGGGAGCCATACCCGGAGCCTTTGACCTATAGGTCTAAACCACAAGGCAATGGAGCATCGTAAGGAGATGCAGTCCCATGGTAGCCGGTGACGAACGATTGATTCATACGCCATTTATTCCCTCAGGATACTGGAGCCCATGTGCACCATTGGTTTGGAATCAGGGTTTTCCAGCTCCCCTAGGTGGACTTTCCGTGTCCATCAACCCGGTTAAAGCGCCGATCATTCGCTTTTCGTCCTCTCAATTTCGTAAACAACAGCCTGGCACACGAGAAGTCAGTGATTAGGACTTCCCTGGAAGAGGCTTTATACACGTAGCCATGTGATAGCATTTCGAGAGGGATGGTGGACTCTCCCCACTCTCAGCCGTATTAAGGCATTTGGGAGCCAAGCTTTATAAGCAAAGATGAATTGCGTGTTATCTATTCTTTTTATTCTCAATCATTTTATATCTGAAGAATAAGTTTATTATTATTATATTATTTGATTATCCCAATTTTAGTACACATAGTTCCTTGTTGTGTTATGTTTAAATATTAATTTCATCATTATCATTATCGAAATTCACAAATTATAATAAGTAGTAAACAATAGATTTAATTTTTAATTCATATTAAATGATTTTCTTATCTATTCATTGTATAAATTATGAATGTATTAAAACAATTATAAGTGAAAATCTGAACAATAAGTGTATAGTATACAACGTGTTCTAGATAAATTTGATCAAATCTTATTCTAAGTTTAAGCAAAGATAGGTAGTGACTAAGCAGTGGAATCCAGTATGATGCGCGTTTCTTCTTATTTGAAACTAGTCAGATGGATGTACCTGCATCTCAGAGTTGATGTTCACTCTGGCACTCGAACCCAGTACCAGTTGCTTCAAATGCGATCATGTTATCCACTTAGTTACTGAGTTCTGATGGCCACCTGGTTGTGCAATTGGGTGAATTTTAAATTCACTTGGTATTGTTTACTTGAATATTTCGATTGTTGTTTACGACTGAAATTGATCAGTCTCTTATTGACATACGTGCATCCTATGTGGATTGCCTAAATGTTGCTTCAAATCACCAGCATTTAAGCGAAGATGAATAGTGAGTAGCAGTGGAATCCAGGACGCGTGTTTTGTCCTATTTGGTACTCGTCAGCTGGATCGATTTCAGTTATAAACAACAATGGATAGATACAACCAAACAACACCAAGTGAACTTATTCAAAGTTACTCATTATCTTCAGATATTTTACCTTTGTATTTTTAAAAGAAAATTACACTATTAAATCAAGGAATACCTAAACTAATTGAAAACAGACAAGTAAAAGTTGCTAGAAGAGTAAAAAAGAATAACTTGCATCATTCTGTCATGTCGGTATTTTTCCACCATGGGACTTGTTCAATAAATTCTAGAAACAGTGCCAACAATAAGACATGAAATGAAAATTTGTAACGTTACTTAATTACTTACACTTGTTACCCATCGTCCATGAGCATAGGCCGCTCACCAGCACTCTTTATCCAACTCTGTTCTGGGCAATCCTTTCCAGTTGTTATTCATCCTTCTCATATCTCCATACAATTCCAGACGTAGTGTGTTCTTTGGCATTTCTTTTTTCTTCTTCTCTTCAGGATTCCATGTTAGAGCTTGCTTCGTGTTGCATTTTGACGATTCCCGTATATCCTATCCACTTCCAGCATCGTTTCCTAACTTCTCCTTCAAATGGAAGCTGGTTTGTTTTCTCCCACAGTAGGCTGTTGCTGATGGTATCCGGCCAACGAGCATTCAGTATCTCACGTAGACAATTGTTCATAAATAATTGTACTATTTTGATGATAGTTGGGATATTTCCACACGTTTCAGCTATGCACAGTAGACCCGTCTTGACGTTCGTATTGAAGATTTTCACTTTCATATTGGCTTACAAACAGCAATTTCGATTTCCATATGTTCTTCAATCGTTGGAATTTAACCCTTACTTCGCCTCTACATCGACATCGGATCCTCCTTGTTGATCGATGATGCTTCCCAGGTACGTGAACGTTTCCACATCTTCTAGAGTTTCTCCATCAAGTGTGATAGGACTGGTGTTCTCTGTGTTGTATTTGAGGGTCTTGATTTTTACTTTGTATATACTGAGGCCTACTGATGCAGAGGCTGGTACTATACTAGTTGTCTTCATCTGCATTTGTTTTTTTCATCCTCGAAGTCTGAATAAGCACTGACGACTTCATAGAACATCGTGTTCAGAAGCGTCGAGATTTCGCAAAATGCATTATATCTCACGACAATTGAATCGTAAGTTTATAGCTCATATTTTCAACTTTCATTATTTTTTATTGTAGTTTGATCCTCATCAACTTTTGTGGATGTGAGTACCTGTCTCACATCGAACGTCGTTGGTTTTGCATATCATATCATAAATTTCGATTCGAATGTAACATCTTACTAATAAACTATTAACTAATATTGTTAAAATTAAAGCAAATGTACGATTACAATAAAGCAGAAGTAAAAAGACCCTAATTATTTATTTCTATTTCAAAGTGAAAAATAAGACCACAAATTTAATTTTGTTTATGGTGATTGTGTTTGAAGTGACTAGTGGTTTCCAGGTAGGTTCTAGAGAATACCCTCAATCAGTGAAAAATTTACGACATTGGAAGTAAGATAGTTTATCATCAATGGTATTAAATAAGAGACATTTATGGTTATCAAAAATCGACTGAGTTTACGTGCATGAACAATCCAGTCTCGAATATCATATCCTAAACGTATGAGAATTGTTGAGAAACCTAAAAGTTTTACTTATGCCGCTATGTGGATTGGTTGCCGTTCTTAATGAGGGAAGTTCCAAGTTAGAACACAACATCTGTTTTGTACTTTACAATTTTAAGTGTTTTTTTTCCAGCTGATATTAGTCTTTCATAAAGATTATCGTTAATTTATCTTTGCCTAAATAATACATACATATACATTTGGTCTGTTGAAGAGTGCCTGCGATTTCTCGCAAATGAACTTAGTCAATCTACATCTATAACTCTTCACTTTATTTAAAAACTTTTGAAAAAGAATACTTAACCGTTCTTTGTTCACTTATCATCTAATATCCTCAAACGAAATTGCTGTTGATTGTTAGATATTTATAAGTGTACAAAGAGGAAGATTTGAACCTCAATATATTTAAAACCTATTCAAAACTAAAGTACACTCAAAAGACGACCTGTGAAACGTAGTATCCATGAAAAAAAAATGTAATCAGTTATTTGTCAAAGATACGAATGAATCTTTTTTTATCGTTAAGCATGTTAGAGCTAGCGTTTCTTGATAAATCCTAACCAAAAATACAGTTTTACAGTCTGGCACATTACCACTAAAGTATTAGAACCACACCCGCCTACATTAAGACTAAAATAATTACACTAATCAATCACAGAGCACCAGTTCCCATTTCATTGCAACTACATCTCACTGACGAGTGAGATCAGCATGAAACCTAGCTCTAGGGTTTCCTGCTGACTATTCCCATTGAATTAGGAAGTTAAAGTCTAGCAGTTTCGATTGATCAAAGTTTTATTCAAGTCATTTGTGTTATCACATCTACACTTAATATATAGGCTATTCAGTTATTGATTCTGTTGAATCAGTTGCCTTATTCTAAGTAAAACTATCAAACATTTTACTTTTTAAAGTTGGCATTCAAAGTGAAACAGAGTGAGTTACAAAAACTCGGCTTCAAAAAATGTGAATTATGAAATTTTATTGAAACGAGTAAATATAAGTTGAAGAGTCAGTCTACAGAGCACTCAGAAACTATGGTAACGAAATCATTTTTTTCATGTAGAAAAACAAATACTTGAAGCAGCCAGGTACTCGCCTTGATCCGCGTCTATCCAGACATCAAATCATAGCAAGATATTATACCATTTGTTTTTATACTGTCTGGTAATGGTAAAACCTCATTTATATATTGAGATCATGAATCGATCAATGTTAGACCACGATCGAAACCATCGAGGAACTGAACGGCCGTTTAATCTCAGTATGGGAATCTTCAGCAGTGCATGCCCACGTTCCCACACACGGGACTCAAACCCAGGCCCTTTGATCTCGCTCAAAAACGCATAAGCTCTAGACCACTGAGCCGGCATCCAGCGGTGTTAATGTCTAACTCCAACTGATCCACGACATTAAGTTACCACCTTTCACTGTCTTCCGTCGATGCACACGTCTGAGGAATTTAATAGCAAGATGAAACAGCCGTTCAGTGCTTTCAGGTTTTCAGTGGTGATCTAACATTGATCGGTTCATGATATTAATTAAATAAAACTTAACTATCTCCACAACCCTATGTTGCTTATTTATATACATCATAAAAATTTTCTGTATGCTCAATCAATTAAAAGAATTGTTTGTCGATAGAATTTCTAATCAACTGTAAAGCTTTCTAGTATATTCATGAATAAAAGGCTGACAATATACTGGGTAATTTGATTAAAACGAGAGTTTAAAACAAAATAGTTAAACTAGAAGAATACAAAAACAAGCCATGAAATCAAACATTTCAATGTAGATTGTTATATACTGCTGTGTAAAAAGTTCAACATTTTGAACTATGGAAGATGAGATCATAAATAACATTGATTTATAAATCAAATGACTTATTTCTTGTATAGTTTGACTTTTCTTGAAGAAAAACCAAACGAAAGAAGCCTATTGATTCATCAAAAAAAAACACAATGATGGCATTTCAAGGAAGAAAACTCATTGATATATCCCGTGGAGATCTATGAATGGTAACTTTGAGGACTATTTATGGAATAATATGATATGTATATTTCCTATTGTATAATTGTCCCCCCTTATCATAAACTGTATTTTGACCCATAGACTATTATTATACAATTTACCATTCTTGAGTTATCCCCAGTCTATTGATTACTGTTCCCCCTATTCATAGCCACATTTGGCTAAATCTTGTACAAATATTATTTTCTATTTTATGGTTTCGATGTGGTCAGTTTGTTTGGTATATAAACTCAGTATGTTTGAGAATAATGTTTCATATATTGCAGAAGCTGTAATTGGTGTTCTGGACTTAACTGGCTGAACTAGGCAGATATCAGGACTGATAAATAATCAAGACTGCTCATATCATTTATCGTGTATCATTGCTCTGATCGATAAACCTCTCCTCTCTCATCGGGGGGGGGGTAGATCATCACGTCATATACTAAACAGGGCACGTACAAACTCGCTCAGGCACTCGATATAACACGTATCGAAAAGAAAACTTTTCTTCATTGAAACAACTTCATTCTTTCCCTGGAGATAAAGTTATTGAACTTCTTAAAAAAGAAATTTCAAGAAAAAAACGCCTATTACAATTTAGATTGAATAAAATTAACATTTACCTATCATTAATTATGTAGAAATGCTTAATTATATATATATTAAACTGTAAACCACACCTATTTGAACTAAGCTAAGTTTGTATGAATTCATTCATATGAAATGAAAAATAGACAAAAATTATCACTTTTTCTTTTTTTTTAAATGAATAAAATGACCTAAATAGTTATTTTGAAATTAACTAGCTCATATACTATTCATTTATGTAACAGTAGTAGTAGTAGTAGTGTGGTGTGGTCTACTTATATCCATATAAGTAGTATATGGTGTTGGTCAGACATAGAATGTATTTTGGCAGAAGACCGATGAGGAAAGAACTGAAACAAAGCGCAATCGGTAGGAAAATGCATGAACAATGGAATTAAAGAAGATACAATGAAGATCGAGACTATTGGTTGTTAATTTGCAAATTAACTGTCCATTGTATGGTTTTCAGAATTTATTGAGATAGTCTGTAATTTATGCTTAAATACTTTCTGTTGTTCCCAGTCGTGTTCTGTTCACTACAGTAGTAATAATAATAATATAAAAATATATATAATAGTATTGTGAACCATATTGAGGAATGCATGCTGAATAGATGGAATTATAGACTGGTTTAATGAATCAATGTTTAAAACTTGAAATGAACTCAAATAACCTACAGGTTCATTATAAACTATAGTTAAGTTGAATATCTTTGGATTTATGCTTAGTCAAAATCTTCTAATACTATTGGTTAATTTATAATGTAACATTGAACAAAGGAAACAATCTAATGCATTCAAATTCATGTAACTAAATAAATGTTCCTTGATTGATTGAAATAACTATGAATTGAACATTGTAAGTTATATGGTGTATTGTAGTGTCATGCTTCGCTAATCGTTCACCTCGATAACCGTTATAATACAAATCATAACGGTGCATAATATCAGAAGGCAAAGAGAAGCGGCAGCTGCAGTTTATTGTCACATAATGCAGGCCAGAATGATATAAGGAAATGAACAAATATCAGCGAGCGAAACAAAAATGACACGCATTGGAGATGGCGGGTAATCCAACTCGCTTTAACCAAGAGTCAATCAATATTTATAGTCGGACAAGAATAAGTTACAAACATGCGATGAATAGGATAAGAAGTGTACACACACCTACGCTCATATAAAAATCGTCAGGGTAATAAGTGAATAACTAACAAGGTGAAAACATGACTTATGATGGATAAGTGAAATGACTTGTCCAGAAGTTAGAATAAGGCATATGGCCTTAACATATCAACCGACACTACAGTATACTTACTTAGCCAAATAGTTGCATTGGGGGAATATGACTAAAAGGTCGTCTTAACATTTGATTTCATGCAATATTTTGTTGGCAACTATTTGATAATTAGCTAATTCATTTAAATCAATGTTTTGTTCGTTGTTACTATGCTACCAATGAGAGTATTTCATTACATCATATACTCTTTCACACTGTGAGATGGTGGAGAAGATTTGTAGCTCAGGTGGATGATTTTGATGACGTTTTGTTCTCTGATCTGGATGGTTTGGTCGTGAATATTCGGTCGTGACAGATTTAAGATCAACAAGAACCAATCAACATCGACGTATACAAGACAAGCTGTGAAACAGATGTGGAGAAATTCAAACACTTCACTTCTACCCAAAGTTTGTGCTGATGATGTCATTCAGAAGGACGATGAAAGCTCCACGACCAAACCATCCAGCTCAGAGAACAAAACTCCATCGAAATCTTTCACACTGTACTAATATCTATTTTAAAGTTAATTCATATTACTTTCTAATATTTTGAAATCGTTTGTCAGGCAGCGTAAGTGTTCACTCATAGAATAAAACTCATGAGATCTAAGTCAAAACCAGGTCATAACATTATTAGAATCACTTAATCATGAGTCGATAGTCTACATTCTCAACTTCTATCTGTTTAAAGTATTAGATAAACATCATTGAATACTATCAGTAATATGTTTGTTAAGCAATGAATACAATATGGTTAGTAATAATAATGGACAGTTTTATAAAATTTTGCTCTAGTTGATGTTTGTTTCTTTTTGAAAAAAAACTTAATCCGAAATAATGAGTTTATAGGTGTCATGATCAAGGTTTGATTGGATAATTTCAAATAAACTGAGCTTTAGGTAGATTGTTCTTAATAAATATAATATATTTCTATTATCCCAAAAGGTAGAAGAATTAAGTTTTTAAATTCTTCTGACGTTTTATGACTCAATGTAAATCCCGTTTCTTCAAAGAATGAACTTGACTCTCTAAAGAAGTGGCTTACAATGAGTGACAAAACGTTATAAAATTTAAAAACTTAATTTTTCTACTCATTAGGATATTACAAATATTTTATTAATTCAAAATATCAGAAGGGGTTTTTGTGTAAGTTTTAGTAATTTTATAGTTGAAATTATGAGTCTTTAGAAGCTAGACCACCATGGAAAATCTGGAATCACTGGACGGCCGTTTCGTTCTATTATGGAACTCCTCAGTAGTGCGCATCCACGATCCCGCCTTGAGAGATTTGAACCCAGGATCTATCAGTCTCGCGCGTGAATACTTAACAACTAGACCACAGAGCCGGGATCCAACGGCAGTCTAGCTTCAATCGACTCATGATTTCAACTATAAAATTACTGAAATCTCCACAAAAACCCCTTCTGATAATCTGAAATTCGTTAAACAATGAAATGATTAGTTCATTAGTGAAACTATTTAATTGATGACAATTATTTCAAGCATTTACAATTTTCATTGAACTTAACAATTGATAACTTCGTTATATTCAAGTTGCTTAATGATATTTTTTTAAATTGTAATCTCATCAAAATGTATTTACTTCGCTTTTGCATGTGACATATATTGAGATCTTTGAAGAGTAAGCGATAACTAAATTGTTTTCATAATAAAACTGCATTTATGAAACACTGTTAATAATTAAAAGAACGTTGAATCTGAAACACCATCAGAATTGGGTTTGTGGAGATTGTAATGATTTTAACGGTTGAATTCATGAGTCGATCTAAACTAGACCATCAGTAAAAACATGGGATAATTGGACGGCCGTCTCGTCCTAGTATGGGACTCTTCAGTAGTGCGTACCCACGATCCCACTTACACAACTAGAACCCAGGATCCTGAGTCTCACGCACGAACGCTTAGCCTTTAGATCAGTGAACCGGCATCCAAAGGTGTTAATGTATAACTTCCATGATCTTGCGCCACCATTCATCGATTGTCTGTGGTGGATACCTGTCTCACACCAGACACAGATTGTACTCCACTGGTCAACTATTAGAATCTGAATTAAGCAGTTTTTAAACACATCAAATAAAGATTGGGATAGATAGGACTTTGTAAATTCTTAATGGTTTTCAAACTTCTTTAAATGAACCTTTCTAAGTTAAAATATTCAGGTATCTATTGACCTCGTTTAGCAAATGGAATATATATGTTTTTATTTCTATATTCCAAATTATGTCATTCAGAAAAATGTATCAAGATAAAGTTACTGAATAGTAGAATAAACAAAGATTTTTTAAAAACATCTTGATTGGCATTTCATTTCGGTAACTGTTTTATTCTTCTTCTATTATCTTCTACATGAACTTCTTATCCGTTTGATTGTTTCAACGAGACACACATACGTTGGATGCCGGCTCGATGGTCTAGTGGTTAAGTGCTCTGTCGCGAGACTGATAGGTCCTGAGTTCGAATCTCACGAGGCGGGATCGTGGATGCGCACTGGTGAGGGGTCCCGCAATAGAACGAAACGGCCGTCCAGTGCTTCCAGGTTTTCCATGGTGGTCTAGCTTCAATTGACTGATGATCTCGACCATATAAAATTACTAAAATCTCCGCAGAACCCTCTTCTGACATTTAAACTGATCTAATAAGTTGGCGGATTCTATAAAATAATTTTAAAATGTATCTGACTCTTTAACAAAGATGATGAAACAACTATTAGGTTGAGTAATTTTTCTCGAATGATGAATAAACTTCTTTGTTGTACACTAAACATAAACCCAACAAATCATAAAAATGAACAAACTCGAATATAGTATACGTTAAAGAGTGTCAACAACTGAAGAACTATTGAATATCAAGAAACACTGGATAGCTACTTTGTATGAAAATGCTCAGAGTAAGATTTTTCGAGATAGTCACCAGGAGACCATAGAACAAGGTTTCATCCTAGCTGTTACTCGTCAAAAAGCCATGCCTATAACCTTAAGAGAACAGATGATCTTTTTGAAATTAAAACACTTGTCTCCCAGGAGCTCAATCAAAAACATTTCTGCTGACTTATCTGAGCGGAGACCCGAGTACATTGATTGATCAGTATGCATCATTTCTTACATGAGTGCATATAGGGCTTACAGATGATTCCGGCCTAGTAAGAAACGTAGTTCCTGGGTTTATTGCAGACAATTTCTAACCATCAAATATCAAAACACAGTGTACAAGATGTTGATTCACTTAGACCACTTGTCATACTGTAACTCAATCTACAGAATTCGATAATCATTTAAGGACTGAGGAAGTATGATGTTGACCATTATTAAGTAATATTTTCGTATAACTACTCAATAATATTCATATATGACATTATTGTGAATAGATATCAGAATTTTCCGACTTCTCAATAAACAAGTTAGTTATAACTACAAGGTTTCTTGCCAGAAGTCCCGATTCCCCTCATTCGGCATTGTTATTTAGTTGAATTCAGTCTGTAATGTAAACTTTTTTCAATCTCTATAAAACGTTGGTCTTAACTGCTAAAAGATGCCGAAAAAATTTGAGTTAGTGTTTGATTTATAAAACACTACTAGCAAAACAATAAATTCCAAAGAAGTACTCCGATTGCCAAGTTACTAGTGAGGTGTCCACTACTACTGTCGACAGATATAAATAGTATATATGACCAATCGAAAGTAGAATGTCTGGTGACAGAACGTTGAAAATAATCGAAGAGAAGAGAACGACGACAGAGAGTGATAGGTATGAAGACGAAGGAACAACAAAGTATGATACAATTTATTGACATTTTGCAAATGAATTATGTACTGTATGGTTCCCAGATTTTACCAAGATATTTTGTGATGTATAAAAGCAAATCTGGTTGATCCCGTCTTCGTTCTCATGTACTACATTAGTGCTACATTGTTTGTTAACGGTTTTCAAAAGTCACTCATTAGTGAGAAGTACATCTAAGCGTCATTAAAGAGAACCGAATGCTCCCGGCTGACCAATGGTTTCACCAAGATTAAATTTGTTATTTAACATACACTGTCATACTTATGACAGTGTATCACTTACCGCTTTGGAACTAACTTTTGATGTAATTTAATGATAAACATTTCTGACAACTGAATAAAATCTACTTTTCAACAGATACTATAATGCAATAACAGAAGTTGTCTTTTTTATTCCAGAAAACAATGATATAACAGACGGCTTTTAGTCGAATTCGTGGACACTTTTCTGTTCTATAAAGACTCATGCAAAGTAGCTTTATCAATGCATTCACCAAAAGATGAACATATGTCAAACAAGCTGATCAAACTCCATGCATGATTGTCAACAAGGGGATCATTTTAATCCTTTCTAATAATGATATTGATGTTTCTTATCGTCCAGTTTAGTCTCCATTAGTAAACTGTTTTATTTTTGTCAACAAACACTAATGTTGTATAATTAATAAGTATGGTCTACTCTGAATACTTCAGTTACTGTATGTACAATTAAGCATTTGTCCATATCACTAATTATTCTCAACCAATCAATAATCGTAACAACCCTGCTTTATTATTTAAACATTTATTTGGATAACGAATATTCGGTAGCTAGCATGATCATAAATGTTAAGGCGTTATCCAAATTTTATACAGTGATGGACTTAGGATTCAGGTAATCCTACAAATTGTTTTTCTCAGAACAAGTCACTGAACAAACCATCAAGTATCGACGTCTTCTGGATTGCACAATTTGTAACCTCGATAACAACGAGTCTCGTATTTTAATGCACAAAGTATGTGTTCGACCACTGACAGAATATTGCACGTATATTCTTAGTAGTGTTCGTATGATGGATAAATCAAGGTTGGAATCCGTTCAAAGACGATTTATACCTTGTATTGTTGGGATTGACTGTACCTTGAATTACGAATCTTGATGTTGTAATCTAATCTTTATGGTAGAGGAGACTCAAATTTAGACTAATCTTTTGCTTTAAAATAATAAGCTCTCATTTACATCCAATGAAGCAATTCAATATGCAGAAATTCCTGGTTATGGCAGTCGTAACCCTTAGTCATTGTTAAAATAATCTCATTCTCAATTTCCTCTCTATATGAATTATTTTACTGGTAAATTTCCTAGACCGGAATAATATACCACAATCTTTCCGTAAAATAAAATCCCTTCCATCCTTTATTCGCTACATTGATGCTAACTTCTCCATTGAAAAGACAAATCTGCTTATACCTGTAAGTATATCCCATTCCACAAGTGAGATTATAGGAACTTTAAATGTTTAACCGTTTTTATCACTGACACCATTAATTAAATCACCTCACCTAAAGATGATTTACACTAATACCGCTCCTGAAAAGTTCAACCATTTTGAATTATGTCTAACCTCAACAGTATATCGTAAAATAACTTGGCACATGTTTTATGGTAGACGTGACTGACTGACTACTTATAGTAATTATTTCTTTAGTTGTTCCATCCTCTTTGTTTCCGTTTTATTTTCTCTAGTTGATTATAATCCATGATGATTATAATCAATCCGTTTTGGGACCGGAAATGACCTTAAACACACCGTTCATACATCAAAAGGATATCAGCGTAAAAAGAATTAAAAGTTTCCGGTTGATGCCTTTCATTTCTTCAGTACACTTGAAAAATGCACTATCTAGACAATTTTTAAAGCAGAACACTTTAAACGTATATATATGATCATTTAGATGCACCTTCACTTTTCCTTCGAGTCAAATATAACTATATGAGATATGTTTTTTGTTATGTTCTAATGAGTTTAACCAAAATCGACTGAATAAATCTTTCTTGTTATGACCGACTGAAGAAGTTTGATCACTTAAGAGAATTTTATTAAGATCATGAAACGATCAATGTTAGACCACCATCAAAAACTTGGAAGTACTGGGCGAGTCCTGTGTGAGGAATAGTGGATGCGCACTATTGAGGAGTCCGATACTAGAATGGAACGAATTTCCAATGCTTCTAGGTTTTCAATAGTGGTCTAACATTGATCGGTTCATGATATCAATTAAATAAAACTCAACAATCGTCACAACCCAAACTGACACTTCAGAAAATATATCAGAAAATAAAAACAGTAATATCTATTAAGTCAGTAGTGTTAAATCATATTGTTTTCACCATGGCAGTTGCAAAGTATAAATGAAAAATTTGAAACAGAGTTTAAAATGACACAGAACCTAAGCACTATTACTTTCTTCTTCTTCTTCTTCTTATTATTATTATTAATGTACTTCAGTGTTGTTTTATTCGGTGTTTGAGGAATGAAATAATTGCTAACCAGATGCTTAAATGTTCACTAATTTGACTTTAGTGCATCGTTAGTTGATTAAAACTCATGTTCAATAGTTGAACATCTTGATAAGACAGCGGTTTCCAATCGACTTTTTAGGAAAAAAAACATTTCAAAATAAGGGTATCCTAAAGTTCAAATGCATGATTTTTTCCAAGTTTAGGTTTATCAGCTACCTCCGAAATGCTAAACACTAATTACACTGAACTCATAAGTAATAGAACCATTTTTATATTCAAAGACTTATTAAAATCACTGCTGTTTTTAACTTCACAACGTATTAGTGTAGCCTTTTCTACATTGAGATTTCTGTTCGAATATGTCATTCACTGTTTTATGACTACAACATGTTTTATGATTGCCTGTATGTTTACAATTAATAACTACAAACTAATATACTGTACGTAATAATGTCATCACCTGTGGTCCCATTCGACAAAAATAGCTCTTCTGAACCTATATTCAGCGCAAACAAGCAGGCAATAAATATATTACTGAACAAATTGATAAGGAGGTGAAGTGATACCAACAGGAGGATATGGGCAGTGATCTAGGTTAAGTGAATAATCTACTTGCTTATCAAGGGGACAATTATCTTTCATTATTCTAACCCGTAAATGATTTTCATCTTTCTATTCTTTTCTAACCCCCTAATTATTACGTAACCTCACTTGATATTTGGAGTATCAAATCATTTTATGACACAATTTTTTTTTATCCTTCTATAGACACATATATTTACCATACAAATATAAATACAAGTGTACAGCTTAAATAAATGATTTCACCGAAAAGAAAATTTTCTTCCCTCAATTGTCTTTAATTTTATTCAATCACATAATGGATCATTCTAATTACATAAATTAATTCATTTTAAAATACGGTAAAGATGACTAAAATGATAAATTTTAAATAGCAGATCACTGATGCATTGAAAATAACAGGATACTTGTAGGCATATCGAGCGGGATCGTAGATGCGCACTGTTGAGGAGTCACATACTAGGACGAAACAGCCCTCAGTGCTTCCAGGTTTTCCATGGTGGTCTAAATATCGATAGTATTATCACAGATAATATGCAAACGGAAAAGCGAAAAGTTGCTAATAAGAATACTGGGTAGATAAGTGCACAGGTGAGTATACTTATATATAACCAACTGACTGTTTGGATTGCAGTAAGAGTTTTTTTTTCCCCTTAACAAAATACACACAAACAAAACTATTGATATCTATTTTCCTTTTTTGGCAAAATGCATTTATATCCTTAATACCGCTTTTGTCCACTTGTTCTCATCAATTCCATAGTGACTGACATTTTAACCTACCAAATATTATTAGTGAACTACTAAGAATTGGATAATTACACCTTAATTTTTGTCATAAATATATTTTTTTTCCTAATTTGTCCTTAAAAATCGATTATTTTTTTTTGTATTTTACAAAAGTTTATTTTTGTTTTACAAAAAGGGAATAAATAATTAAATAAGGTACTATTTGGATTTTTTTTTTAGAAAAAAGTGTCAACAAAAATGAAGTTGAAATTCACTTGGTATCGTTTGTTTGAAGCTTCCCATTGATGTTTACGACTGAAATTGATCAGTCCCCTATTGACAAATGTGCATCCTCGATATAGCTTTAATTCATAAGCATTATAAGCAAAGATGAATAGTGGTTAGCAGTGGAATCCAGAGCACGCGTTTCGTCTTGTGTGGGGCTCGTCATCCGGATATACTTGCATTCCGGAGTTGATTTTTACCCCGGAACTCGAACCTAGTACCGCTCGCTTCAAACGCCATCACGTTATCTATTTAGTTACTGAGTCCTGATAGCCATCTGCTTGTGCAGTGAGGAACAATAGAAACAATAACGGGGCGGACTTGCATGCATATAGCAAACAATTCTCTTTGAAACTAGCACACAACAAAACTGTCATGCACTGTCCCATCGCCCTTGGCAGATCAGGCAATCCGAAAGTCACGAGAACACCATCAGGGCATACGACAGGCTAGGTACCCCTTGTGCAGTGGGGTGAAGTTTAAATTCACTTGGTATAGGATGAAGCGCGCATCCTAGATTACAGTGCTAGCCACTATCCATCTTTGCTTATAAAAATGAAGTTTGTGTAAAAGAAGTACTTACGGATGAAGGAAAATTATGACTAAAATCATTTATATGTAATTTGTCAGAATATCAAGTTTTCATTTTTAGAAGTATCCATTTGTTTGGACTTAATAGTTCATTACTACTATGTGATTGGAATTTATTCAAATCAGTAGTATCGCCTAATAAAATAATGATATGCTTCATTTGTTATCTATATTAAATGAATCCAATTAAACCACTAAATAAACAATCAATAATCCATAAGATACAGTCATTGTAAACAATAGTAAACATTGTATGGTTGAAGCTGATTGTTAAAAACCCTTAGATTTAAGTTATGTATATTTTAGCACCTATTAGAAAGGGGTATTATCAACTTTCAAATAAATCATATTCTTTCTGGATTAGAAATATGCTTCATTCACTACTGTTATGAGATATTTTATTAAGGTGGAGACTGAATTCTTTTATGGTACTGGCTAATAATAACTATAAATACAAAGTTTCTGGCTTTCATTTCTATAGACTAAGAATAGTGCACTATTATATTGACTCAGTAGACAGTAAGACTCAGGTAATATCATATTGATTTATAGGTGTAACTTCACATTATGATTCAATATATCTTCATTTTCAAGCTTCTAGACTTTCTCAATGTTCTGTTTACTAGTTACCTCATTGTTGTAGACTACCAGAGACATAACTCGATTAATCTGTCATAGATGACAGTTGTGGGAATTCTATTTTACTGTAACCGAAAACTGTGTTCACATAGCAATTTATTAATTAACCGATGACAAATGATTATCGGATGAACTGATGCAAAATTTAATTGTTTTGTCAGCTTAAATAAAATATTATGAAGATCAGTTTATTGATCTGCTTTATTCGAGCCACACCAGTTTGGCGGAAACATTATAATCACCGTTATACCTGTTTTGTTCACTCTTAACACTAATTTACAGTTAATTAAAATGAAATAGTGTGATACATCAATGTTACACAGGTTTAACTGCCTGGATTATTGGTGATAGAAACAATTTGGATATATATTGAGAGAAATAATGTGCTCCACTAAGTACTTTAGTTCAGTCTCATTTTTTCAGCAATTACATACAAATTAAATAAACTGTGATAAATTTAAAATGAATAAACATGTCTGAGAATCTCATCGTTGTATATGGGAAACGCGTCTGCATATTCACAATAAATTTATGAAAGGCAGTTAAAAATCTTTTCAAGACAATTAAATAACTGTAAGCTCATTTTATTCATTTTCTATCTACCTGATTGGTTGACATTTTCCTAGACAAGAGAGATACTTCAATTTTAAGTTTCTTCATCTACTTTGATTGAAATGACTAGATAGTGTTACTCCCTCTCACAAAAACTGGGGATCATAGTTGAGCTTAGAGATCTGTACCTTACGAACGAGAGACAATAGTTAATTGTCATACAGTGATAGACTTTGCCAAGCCAAGCAAGTTACATTACTATGAAAGAAAAAATTAGATTGAAGTGTGGGCGATTTATTGTGAGCAAATGGACTATTTACGTAGACGAGGTCACTTTGAGTATTTGTTTCTCTGAGTCGTTCCTAATATATACAAGTACATATGCGTAGCAAACTCTTTATTTAAATATCTCGCAGCACAGCTTTCTAGGCTATAGTTGTCTTCACCATCTGCCTAGTTAGTATGGTCAAATTTTATGAATGTGTACAGTAAACGAACCGGGCTTGACAAATCATAACATCTTGCCAAAAATCATTTCAACAATCAGAAAAGTTGAATTAATTGTTCATGTTGTATTAACACATTCAAGAGATAAACAGGGCTTAATTTAAAAACCAGTTAATCACTATTATGTGATAATGATGGAAAAATACTGTGAATAAATCATATTTGTCGATGAATGAAAAGCGAACCGTTAACATTAGCCTAAAAAATTTCATTGATCATGGATCTATGATCAGAAATAAAGGCTTAGCTATCACTCCAATTCACCAAAGTGTTCATTACTAATGAGTCCCATAATTGGATTAAAATGTCTGTCCAAAAGAACTTAATTGCCAGTCGATGAAGAAATCCAATCTTATAGTATCCCCACAAATCCTCATACTGGTAATAATAATACTAATGTGTTCACTAGTGACTAGCATCGTGATGGGCTTCCTGGAGTTTTAGTGAGAAGCCGTGACCACTGGGGTCCGACCCGTGTTGGGTGGAGACAGTTATCCACCTCAGATAATGTATGAATCGTTGCGTAAGATCAATGATCAATTGAAGTTAGATATTAACACCTTTGGATGCCAGATCAGTGGTTTAGAGGTTAAGCGTTCACGCACGAGACTGAAGGTCCTGAGTTCGAGTTTCGCGTAAGGAATCGCGGATGTGCACTGTTAAAGAGTCTGATGCTAGGACGAATCTGCCATCCCGTACTTCCAGGTTTTCCATAGTGATCCAGTATAGATCGAATTGTGAATTCAACTTATAGTATCGTCTTCAATTTGGAGGAACTGATATTAACTGATGAAATGTCGTACTTCGTAGACCTACGTCGAACCATTCTGCCATCGCTCGAGTCTGCTACTGTTAAGTACGCTTTTAATCGATGAACCCAAACCAGCTACTTGATTAAGAGAAATGAAGCTGACAGAGAAGCTTTTGTTGTTTAACCGAATAGAAATATACACGTAATTATCAGTATAAGTCGAGGGAGATTGTTTAGTTTTTATCCGAACCATGAACCGATCAACGGTAGACCACCACGGAAAACCTAGAAGCACTGGACGGCCGTTTCGTTCTATTGTGGGACTCTTCAACAATGCGCATCCAGGATATATATATATCGTTTACGTAAATAAAAATGCATAGGCATTTACGTACAGTGAGACCTGATTAATTCTATTAGATAGACTATTACGTCTGTCACTATTATGTCTAGTGGTTTCTAAACTTCCTTGTTCTTGCTACTGTGACTCCAAATCCAACGATGCATGATAGAAGCCAAGGTCTGATGATAATGATTTATTTAACTCCCAAAATAAAAAAAAATGATAAATGCAAACAATACTATTTATGTGATTTCATACATTTAGATTAACAATCACATTTTTATAACTCCATTTAGTAATATTTAACAATGAGCAATTGATAATTTCGCTCTATTATGAAACTTATCAGAAGTGAGCACCCACAATTCCATTCGCACAACTCGAATTCAGGACCTTCAATCTCACTTGTGAAGGCTTAACCTCTACACCACTGAGCTGGTATCTAACTGTGTTATTGTCTAAATTCGATCGATCTATGATCTTGCACAACCATTCATTCATTGTCTGAGGTGGATACCTGTCTCATCCCTGATATGGATTGGACTCCATAAGTCAGACCGAAGGTCCTGGGTTCGAGTCCTGCATACATTATAGTGAATTATAAATTTACTAAGTAAACGCATGGTTATAATAACATACCCTGATCAATTTTCCAACTGACTTGATTTTCGCCTTTCGATCCTGTTATACAATAAATAGAATAGTACTTTAAGGATTATTATTTTCTGATAACGGAAAATAATCAGTTTAGTACATAAAAAGTATCGTCAACTACAGTGAAATTCCAGAAACATTTATAAATAATGTAAAGAAACTTCCATTTAGATGAGTTGACTCGAGATTCTAACTTATCATTTTCCAAATTGACCGATTAATTAGCTACTATCAAGAATATATATAAAAGGCATATTCCAGATTAATGTAGATGTAATTAATCAGATGAGCGAGAATTATGTATTCAACATATTTCGATCTCGCGAGGCGGGATTGTGGATGCGCACTGCTGAGGAGTCCCGCAGTTGGACGAAACGGCCGTCCAGTGCTTCCAGGTTTTCCATGGTAGTCTAGCTTCAATTGAATCATGATCTCAACTATATGAAAAAATATTTCGATCTGTCCAACTATTAAGATACGATTATTCAGGTCACTTATCATTCCATTTCAATGTATTTATATATTGTCTTACAACTGTTTCAGTTTCTTCTATGTTGCTATTACTTTTTAAAACAGTTTAACGCTGTCAGACAGTATAAATTCATATATTGAATAACCTTATATAGTAGCAATCATCGTGTGCTTACTAGTAACTAAATTCGAGAGTCATTTCATAGTTTTAATCAGAAGCCATGACTAGTTGAGTTCAAAGATTTCTGATATAAAGTGAATAATAATAAGAAGAATGGAAGACAATAACATCAATTACTGAATGGCATTTTAGTGGTCTGAATGTTAAGCATTCACTGAAAAACATGGAGATTATGGTTTAGCTTGCTGGTCATGTCATAAACACGTACTATTGAGCGGTATTTTACTACAATAAAGTGGTCACCCAATATTTAATGATTTTCAGTTTTTGTCTAACTAAAAGTACATGGTAAAAAACTTCAAATTAGACAATTTCCAGAACCCTCTATATATTATGTTGTTACTTCAGTAGTAAAATGCTTACACTTTACTCTCATAAGTTGATAAAACTTTATCATAAGTTTGGACTGTTGAACATGTAATTTAGTAATATGTTAGTAATACATTGATAACCAAAGTTGGGCACTATTGATTTCAAATGTTACAGTTCAGGATTAAAGTAGAACTAAAAGAATATTCAGCGTGTACCGGAAATCTGTTTAATTTTAACTTGAGAATATTCAGATATGTAAATCAACAATCTTACTAAGGATCGAAACCAAGAAATTCACGTTTCACAATGTGCACAATATCTTTAGATCAATCAATTGTAATGCAATGAATTATGTATTCAATTCTAGTCATTTCATTGAAAAACTATGAGTTATGCTTTTGAAGGCAGTCTGTATGACAGAATAAGACTAACCTAACTATAGTTACGCTGTAGAAAAGTGATCGACTGAGAGATGTATTTATACACATTTTGATGAAAAGTCATTGCAGACAAACAACATCATGTTGAGAAAAACAGGCAAACACAACTGATCGGATTAAAAAGCTGAAATAATGAAACGCTTATTTTTAGTTCAGTGGTTATGGCGTGCTAAGTATTCAGTAAATAATGAGAATAATGTAGTTTGTACCTCTATATCACTGATGAGACATCTCAAGTCATCAGAACAATACAAATCGACACTATATCAATCGCAGACCCTAAATCCTGAAAAAACCTGTAACTTGAGCACACTTCATCTTATGGAAGAACTAATGAGATATTTTCTCCTCCGTTTCTGCATGAAATCTACTCATCCAATCCGGGCACAATGCACCGTTATATTATAGTTGGTGTAAGTTCACTATGAAAACTGTAGCCTTAAACCTCTAATCCTTCCCCCCAAATACCTAATCCTAACTAAAAGAAATGTCGGGACTCTTAAAATTTAGTTTGGATCCTTGTAAAGGCTCGAGGAGACGGATAATCCATATCCATGTACACAAATCTATAAATCTTCATTTTTTAAATCCATCAGTAGAATAGCTTATAGAAGATTTGAATAGAATCCTTAAAATATGTTGTTTTCTTTTCAAAAAATCTGTTTTCTGATTGACCGAGAACCAGTGGAAAATTCATATCGGTTGTTTTAAGTTCCTTCCAATCATACGCTCTCACTGACTAAGCAAATTATAAATAGTTGACACGATATCATTCCGTTGTATTAGTTTATTATCAACTTAAATTAGATATGAATCCTGAAGACATTGATATATACATCACAGACTAACTCATTCATTGAATCAACAATCAATTTAAGCATCCATTCATTCATTCATTCAAGCTTTCCCATATTCAAAAGTATATCAAAAGAGAACAAAGAGAGAAAAAAATCAAGAAAAATTTGGTACCCAAAAGTTTTTTTTAACCTTTCCACTTTCTTTTTCAATTTAAGCTATTGCACTCTCTTCTTACAGGAAAATAAAGTACGTTTACTGCATTCAATGAATCCTGTTGTAGTTGAATTTAACTTCACTAGACAACTAATTAGAAAGGGGGGAGGGTACTATATCTTTTGACCATAACTATAAACTCAACTTCATAATGACATAATCAATAATTGAAATACGTACAATTAATGTTCCCAAGACAAACAAATAGGAGATACAATTAAATGTCGTTTTTTTTATTTTTATTTATGTCTGTTCCTTAATACAACTATTGAAGTGGGCGTTTCTTAAACATACATTTTTTTTATTTAGAAAAGATTAACTATTCTGGGGGAAAAATGAAAATGGTATCTCATTAATTTAACCATAAAATGTTACATTCAAGATGAAACAATCACATAAGTATTAACAACAACAACAACAAAAACACTTTTCTATGGTCATTTTCTTTAAATCAGTATGTAACCGATTAGCTACTGGTAAATTAGTGGTTATGTACTTTCCCTTTTTTTTTGTCCCTGTCTCTCTCTCCCTCTCTTCCTCTGTTTGTTTGTTTGTCGCTTGTACTTTCAAATCATGTTAAGAAAGTGTTGACTAAGTTTTTTCTCTCTTTGATAGGTACCGATGAAAATGTAGAGAGACAGAGAGAGATTCGATGACATTGAACTGTTTGTCAAATATGTATACATTGTACAATTATGTAGATTTGAATTTATTTATGAGAATGAAAAGGAACATATGTATCGTCAAATATAGATCATTTCATTGTGTATATGACAATAATTGATGGGGGTTTTAATGTGATAATGCAGTCACATATGTTATAAGAGAAAAAATGAACAACCTATAGAATTAGTTCCGGAAAAAGAAGTTATTCTCAACAGGTTTCTTTCCAATGCTTTGAAGTTATCTGTAAATAATAAATTATCATGTACGTTATGTTTATTAAAGAGTGATCTCGGTTAATCGACTTTCAAGAACCACAGGTGACTGGAAATCTGTTTCGTCCTGGTATTGGTCTCTTCATCAGCCTGCACTCACAATCTCACCATGAATCGAACTTCGAAGATATAAGTCTTGCGACAGACATTCTAAACCAATAGAACGTCTGAATCTACACCTAATGATATAATTTTAACTTCAATCAATTGGCATACTTGTCGAAGTATTATTAGGGTGAACTGCAATTACGTAGCTGACAATGTGTCATTGATAATTGAGTATATGGTTTTAACGGTATTTAGAGAACGTAAAAGGTAAATGAAGTGTGTGTGTGTGTGTATATGTGATAAATCTAGAATATTTAGACTTAGGATGTTTAGTCTATATAATAGTCAATAAGTATAGGTGGGAATATATGATTCTTACGAAGTGGTTTATTACAAATTTGACAAATAATAGTCTTCTATGATTGCTACAAGACTTGGAGTGCTTATTTACAACCCTAATGAGGATTGAACTTAGGACCCTCAAGTCTCGTAGTGGACATCAAACATTTGGAGCACTGAGTCAATATCCAATGATTTATATTCGTAACATCAATTTTGTTGACATTGTTAAAAACCGATGATAGATATGATCATTATTTATTCAACTTAGTTTTTATTTTATTTATTTAAACACATAAATATTGGTACAAGGAAGCACCAGATAAATATGCGCCTCACAAATCTCATTTGATTTATGTGAGGGCTTTGATACTGTCCAAGTGCCCAGACTGAAGCAGGTGGTTTTCTTAGGGGCCCACACCCCGAGCCTTTGACCTGAAGGTCTGATCCATAAGGCAGTGGAGCATCGTAAGGAGATGCAGTCCCATGGTAGCCAGTGACCAACGATTGGTTCATACGCCATTCAACTTAGTAACCTGTATTAACGTAATATTTCAGTTCATTATATTTATACATTAATACTCTTTGTAGTAACAAAATTATTCTTACGTTTATATTACTTAATTATTATCTTCTTCGTATAAAGAGATTAATGATATTTTTCTAACTTCCAAACATAATTATGACATGATATTATGTATGACGTAATTATACTGGATGCTTTTGAAGTTTTGGATCGGCGAAGCAAGACCTGAATTCCTACAATTGAGGAACATATGGAACTCGAAACAACTGTCAACTCATTTCAATGGGAGAATCTTCAATACGAACGTCAAGACAGTTCTACTGTACGAAGCTGAAACTTCAAGAACTACTCCAACCATCGTCAAAAAGGTACAAGTATTTATAAAATGTTGTCTACGCATGATACTCAAAATTCGTCGACCGGATACCATCAGCAACAGCCTACTGTGGAACAGGACACACCAGCTTCCAAGTGAACAGGAAATTGGGAAAAGAGGTTGGAGGTGGATAGGACATACATTAAGGAAATCACCAAACTGCATCACGAGGCAATCCGTAACTTGGAATCCGGAAGGGAAACGAAAAAGAGGAAGGACAAAGAACACACCAAGTCTAGAATTGTAAGCAGACATGAGAAGGATGAATTATAACAGGAAAGGATTTTCCAAGACAGAGTTGGATAAAGAGTGATGGTGAGCGGCCTATTTTCCTCGACAAGGGGTAACAGGCGTAAGTAAGTAAGTAAGTTTTGAAGTTTTAGTCGATCGATAAATTAGCATCTACACTCAAACACAAGAAATAAACCGAATGGATTCATTATAAATGAATTTTCAACCATTATGTACATTTATGTATTTATTTAAATATCTATTTTCTAACCTATTTAGATCTTTATCCTTTTATAAAATGTGAGGAGCTGACTGTCATGATAGTGAATTAATAAAAAGTATTTTATTTCGATAATACAATGAGAAGACGAAGGTTATCAGAATTATGTAATATGTTTGCGCAATACATTTCGAACAATCTGATCACAAGTATACTTGTGAAGGACATTTATATATGTAAACTGATAGGTCAGCTAGCCAGATAAAAGGTAAGCCGTGACAAAGAAAAATAAATTATTATCAGAAGGGGGTTTTGTGGAGATTTAGTATTTTCATAGTTGAAAGCGTGAGTCAATTGAAGCTAGACCACCATGGAAAACCTAGAAGCGCTGGACGGCCGTTTTGTTCTATTATGGGACTCCTCATCAGTGCGCATCCATGATCCATGAGATTCGAACCTGCACTGCTGAGGAGTCCCACAATAGGACGAAACGGCCGTTCAGTCCTTCCAGGTTTTCCATGGTGGTTTAGCTTCAATTGACTCACTCTTTCAACTATGAAAAATAACTTACACAAAAAAATATGATAACCACTCTGGATAATAAATCATTCTAGGTTAAGGGTAAGAACAAATTATTTTTGAACACATAAAGAGGGTTTTAGTTTCCGTATAGCCAAGACTTTAATAAACCTTAGTATACGACCTTGAAGGCTTTTGTACAAAATGACAAATGATGACTTGATATCAATCAAATGTTTCGCAATAGAGGAAGATTTGTCTATCCTTGATCTTATTTGACCATTGGAATTCATTTGCTTCTGCAGCCATTTCGGTATGTGTTCCGCCACCCTTACTTGTAGATCACGATTGTTCCTCTCTATGTGCACGTTTCCGCACATATATGTAAACTGACAGGCACAATGGGATGTGACACAATCGCTTACGTGCTGTTTGGGTTTTGGTGGAACATAGACCTTGTCTTTTCAATAATGACAAGTTGGACTGCATAAAATGTATTATTGATGGTTAATTTAAGTCTTTGTGTCAATATGAGACTATTTGAGTCGCCTCTAAATGGTAGCATAATGTAAACTCTCTTTTTGAGTGCCAGAAGCGTCATAGGTCTAATCGTATTGCAACCCTTCCAGAGGTTTATAAGCTTCAATGAATAACCATTATTCATTAAGTCTCTACTTCAATGGTATCGCCTATGCAAATATGATTGATTCGATTGAATAATACCTTTATTAATCCACGTTTGTAATGAATTGGGTAGTGACACTGAAAATTAAGATATTGGTCTGTCCATATCGGTTTTCTATATGCAAGATGTTTGATGGAACAATCATCTCTCCTACTAATCACTATGTCTAGAAAAGGAAGCTGGCTATTCTTCTCTTCTTCTCATGTAAGAGAAATACGCTTTTGACTTGTGTTGAGTTCTTTTAACAAGCGGTTCACATCTTCACGCTTATCCCCTATGATCAGGATGTCATCAACGTACCGTTTATACCGACACATCTTTTGGATTTAGCCTTCAGCTAGATATATGCTTATGTAATCAGATTGTTCGAAATATACTGCGCAAATCTATCACATAATTCTGATAACCTTCTTCTTATTGCATCACCGAAATTTATCAAAAGGGGTTATTGTTTTAAATTTCTGAAATGAAGACTCCCTACAGCATTTAAGCTGAATAAAAACGTTGAAAGACAGTGCAATTTCTGCAGAATATACGTAATTAAAAAAATGGACGTAAAAACTAGCAAAAAATGATTAATTATAGTGTAGGATAAACGAATAGCATTCAGAACATGCATTTCTTTCTATTTGGGACTTATCGGCCTAATTTTCCTACATCCCACTGCTGATGTCAACACTCAAACTGTGGAACCGTTAGGCTTCCTCATAATGATGTAAATTCATTTCATTGTAAAATGGAATGAGATGGGCGAAGTACATGTCATTAATTAAACACGTATATAATAATACTTTAAATATTTTAAAAAACGGGTCAAGAGGTCATATGAACGATTGGTATTAATCGATAAAGTACTCATGGATTGAACTCCACTTTCTTCTCATTCTTGTAATACTAGGTTTGAATGTAATATCTTACAAACATACAAGGTAAAAATTGATTATAGTCAGTGTATCTTGTACCATGGAAGCAGATTAACTGGTAGATGTACACAGAGATGAGCAGAACAGGTTACTAATCTTTCAGCCACATAAAAACTAGCTTTTTCTTTATAAAAGTCAATCGAAGCGTATTTACTTAAGATATATCCATCGAATTGGAGGTAGATATCAAAAGAATAAATAGTAATTAAAAACAACCGGAAAATATTGCCTTGGACAGATTTCAATGAAGAATCCTGTTGAGAGGTCTATGCTCCTCCACGAAAGGTTTTAGTAACTAAATAAGTGATATCCATCGAATCACCCTAGATAAGTATTTATTAAGTAAATCAGATATCTGTTCACTTCTGAATTTCCTATTTCATTAAATATACATTTCAAAAGCTCATTTTCTGGATTATTTATTCTAAATACATTTTATATATTTCTCAATGAGGAGTCCCACAATAGGATGAAACGGCCGTTCAGTCCTTCCAGGTTTTCTATGGTGGTCTAGCTTCACTTGACTCATGATTTCAACTATATAAAATTTCTCAATGGATCAATTTTTTTATTGGTTACAAAATAAAATTGACAAATACTCTTTTTTTTCTCTCCTTATTTGTACATCTTGATTCCAGATCAGAAGGGGTTTTGTGGAGATTTCAGTATTTCCATAGTTGAAATCATTAGTCAATTGAAGCTAGACAACCATGGAAAACCTGGAAGCACTGGACGGCCGTATCGTCCTATTATGGGACTCCTCAACAGTGAACATCCACGATCCCGACTCACGAGATTCGAACCCAGGATCTACCAGTCTCGCACCAGAGCACATAACTGATAGACCACTGAGCCGGCATCCGATGGTGTTAATGTCTAACTTCAACCAATCCACGATGTTTTTGAGCAACCGTTCACCAGTTGTCTTCAGTGAGTTGATATCTCTACAACAGACTTGGTTGAAATCCACTGGTCACTGCTTCCCACTAGATCTCAAGGAAACATCCCTTGATAATAATTATAATACCTAGAAATAACCTTGACGTAATCATTATGTTTTCAAGAATGAATCATACAAATATACTTTAATATTTCCAACAACAACAACAAAGCTGTCTAAATCAGTTATAAATAATTAATTACGAATAAAATAGTATTCTAATCTAAAAGAAATGGTTAATAAGTTCTTAAGTAAATATGATTTAAATTATTTATATTTACAAATCGAATCTTATTGACTTGATCCTTAAAGTATTTAGCTTTCAAATAGGTAGATCTTATAAGCGAAGGTGGATAGCTCAGCAGTTAAGTGGATAACGCGATGAAGTTTGAAGCGAATGGTACTGGGTTCGAGTGCCAAAGTGAACATCAACTCTGAGATGCAGGTACATCCAGCTGACTAGTCTCAAATATAGCTAAACGCGCGGCCTGGATCCCACTGCTATCTACTATCCATCTTTGCCTATAATGCTCGTGACTTTAGGCAATATCTAGGCAGTTCTTAAAGGATGGACATATGCCAATAAGAGACTAATCAATTGCAGTGCTAAATAACATTGGGAAGATACATTAAACGAAACCAAGTGAATATAGGTACATATCATATTCAAAATTAGTTTAATTTTGACTGACCATATAGTATAGTCAACCTTCACATGATTTAATTACAGTACAAAGTTGAGTATATATAATTTGTATTTAGTACATCAGGAAATCTATAAATAGTGGCTAGCAGTGGAATCCAAGAGGCGCAATTCGTCATATCTTGGACTCGTCAGCTGGATATACCTGCATCTCAGAGCTGATGTTCACTGTGAGACTCGAACCCAGTATCTTTCACTTCAAACTCTATCGCGTTATAAACTAATAAATATATTTAAAAATGAAAATAGGCTTGAAACATAAAAATTAATCATCAGTGAAAGTTTCATTCAATTTTGTATAGATATTTTGACAAAATTTCTGGCTTCAGTTTAAACAGAATAAATTGTTCGACAAATATTATTATTATTAGAAGGAGGTTTTGTGGAGATTTTAGTAATTTTATATAGTAGAGATCATGAGTCAATTGAAGCTAGACCACCATCGAAAACCGAGAAGCATTGGACGGCCGTTTCGTCCTATTATGGGACTCCTCAACAGTGCACATCCACGATCCCGACTCACGAGATTCGAACCCAGGATCTACCAGTCTCGCACCAGAGCACATAACTGACAGACCACTGAGCCGGCATCCGATGGTGTTAATGTCTAACTTCAACCAATCCACGATGTTTTTGAGCAACCGTTCACCAGTTGTCTTCAGTGAGTTGATATCTCTACAACAGACTTGGTTGAAATCCACTGGTTACACTGGTTTACATTTAAATCTTTTTCGAAAAACTTTAGATAGACTGATATAGTTTTTAAATTTATAATATCTACGATAAAATCGTACTCATTAATAAATATATACTGTCTAGCTTCGAAAGAATTGATCTGAAGTTCTAGATGAAATCTGTACGGTTTTTGGAGTTATTTTATATCTGGAATGAACCAGATACTCATTGGTGATATTTAATTATAATCAAATAATATTATGAATTAACTGTAATTGGAAAAATAATCAGTGAATTCTAATTCAATAGATCAATTTTATTATGTACTCTACGAAACCACATGGTTAAGAATTCCATTATACTGTTTCGAAGTTCAAAACGGGAACAGAATTAGCTAACCAGAAATATTTGGACATATGATAATAGTTTAATGTCCTGGTACGGCCGAGAGTGGAGGGAGTCCGCTCTCCCTCTCCAAATGCTCTCACATGGCCATATGTATATAGCCTCTGCCAGGGAAGTCCTTCTCGCTACCTTCTCGTAGCATTACTGTTGTTTACGAAATTGAGAGGACAGAAAGCGAATGTCCGGCGTCTAACCGGGTTGGTGGACACGGAAAGTCTGCGAAGGGGAGTTGGAAAACCCTGATTCCAAATCAATGGTTCACATGGGCTCCAGTATTCTGAGGAAACAAATGGCGCATGAATCAATCGTTGGTCACCGGCTACCATGGGACTGCATCTCCTCACGATGCTCCACTGTCTTTTGGATCAGACCTATATGTCGAAGGCTCCAGGTGTGGCCCGCTAAAGAAACCACCTGCTTCGGTTTGGGCACCTGGGTAGTATCACAGCCCTCACACAAATCGAATGAGATTTATGTGGCGCATATATATCTGGTGCCCCTTTGTACCAATATTTATGTGTTTAAATAAAAATAATAATAATAGTTTAGATAGCTTAAAATGTAACATTTAAATCCAAAAGTTATTCTATTGTCTACCATCGACTTTTTACTGTATAACAACTTAAGTCTTTGACAGAACATAATTGGAAATTTAATAAACTTACATTTATTCAGCTCTTATAATATTAGATTGAACTAAAGATGATTAAAATGTTATAAGGTTAAACTTTATAATAAACACTTTCAAATGTACAATGAGAAGTAGTCAATTTTCCTGGTCTTTTTAATGCTGATAGAATTTTATCGATGAAGTTGCAATGGAACAACCGGTCTGAGTGACTGGACATCACTTGCACCATGTTTTGATGTTTAGTGCTAGGAAATATTGGGCAAGAAACACTGAAAATAAATTTTCTGCTAGTTGGTACTCGTCGGTAATCCGTACATAGAATAATATAGAAACTGAAGCTTTGTAATCCATCGACTTACTCGAGCCGCAGCCTGAATAACTCAGTGGTAATCTCTCTATCAGTGCTCAAATCCCACAAACATTATCAATTCCCTCAAGATTACAGATATTGCTTATTGATAAGTGCTAAGTAGCACAAAAGACTAGGCACAGGTTTTGTGTCGGCCACTTGAAATCACTTAAAATCTCAACATAATTTCAAAATATATGAATACAATTTTTAATTTTAAATGGAAAGAGAAAGGTAATTATCCACTGACAAACTTACGACTAATTGATTGGAAGACAATGATTCTGCTTCACTAGAATGATATCCAATAGTTGGACAACATTTAGACGGATTCATTGTTACATTTGGATATGTTCTAGTTATATAAGGAGTAATAATAGGTACTGGTACAAGAACTGGTAATGGAAGTGAATATGGCGTTGTATTATTTTGTCTCAAATCTAAAACATCTTTTCCTTCAGAATAACTTAAACTAGTACTGTCACCAGAACTAACATCGAATTGATTGTGTTGTTGTTGTTGTTTAATTTCCTTCTCCTTCGTCTCCATTTCCAATTCTCTTTGTGTTCTTTCTGTATCCATATCGCTTGTTTCATCAATATGATCATGTCTATATGGAGAATGTTTAGTATACTTATTATTCGACATATATTCGAAATCTTCATTTTCTGCATTGATTTCATTTAGATTAGGATTGGCATGTTGCCACCAAATATTTATAGGTTTCTCTTTGGATCCTATATATTGTGATTGATGTATTCTACAACATTTATGATTACTGATATGGTTTTTCACAGCGTTATTAGTGGTAGTGGTAGTAGGAGTAGTAATAGTACTAATAGTAGGATATCTGTATGATAAATATTGATTTAGTGTTACACAATTATTTAATTCGGCCAGGATTTATTTTTTGCTTACATAGAACATTCCAGTTTCATTTATCAATTTATGGCAATTAGGTAAACAAATAAATTAACGAATAAGATTGAGAACAGATTTGATAGAAGTAAATACGGGAAATAATCCATTGGCCTCTCTACACACACACACACAAAGGCAAACAAACAAGCAAAAAAACACAACTTATATCCAATTTTATTGATATGTGTTGTTGAATGAAAAGAAATTATGTAAATCTTTCTTAGAATATAGAATGAATAACTTGAGAATAAATACCTAAACTTTTGACAGTTAATTAACCAATAGAAATTGAGGAGGTGATTAACCAATCAGAGTAAGATATTTAAGCAAATAAGATGGTTACCAATTCAATTATCCTTAAACTTTTTTTCTAAAGTTTACTTGTTTCTGTATAACTTTAAACCAATTAAGATAATTTCCGAGTTCGTAATAAGTTTAGTGTAAATTATGTAACTTAAAGTACTGAAGAGAATAATAATATGATAATGACTGATAACTAATTAGTAATAACAGAAATGAGTCAATTGAAGCTAGACCACCATGGAAAACCTAGAAGCACTGGACGGCCGTTTTGTTCTATTATGGGACTCCTCATCAGTGCGCATCCATGATCCATGAGATTCGAACCTGCACTGCTGAGGAGTCCCGCAGTTGGACGAAACGGCCGTCCAGTGCTTCCAGGTTTTCCATGGTGGTCTAGCTTCAATTAACTCATGATTTCAACTATATAAAATTGCTAAAATCTTCACAAAACCTCCTTCTGAAAATGTATTTCAGTTAACTTTACGGATATTATAATAACTGTTCATCAGTAATTCTATTATTCAGTTCACAGAACAGATTCAGTTCTATGTTTTTTTCATTATTACTACTTATTAGTAAGAATAAAGAACATGTAAACTTTTTGTTCACTCTTCATTAATAGACAACACAAGAAAAATATCTATATTAAATATAAAAAAACTGTCTACTAGTGTAGTGAACGGAAACTCGGATGGGGAAGACTCGTCTATTGTTTAATGCAAAAGTACAGGGTGCTTTCATAAAAATGAAAACTATACATTAAAAATACTTCATTTGCATATTTTCCATCAATTGTCTCTTATAAACCTCTTTGTACCTTTATTGCTGTTGTTATTATAATAATTCTCTGTTTACATTCCCGTTCTCTTCAATTCGATCTTCTCAACCTTCTGCTATCAGGTATTTCACTTCTGAATGGTGTTATATACTACTTTAAGTTTGTCGACATAATTAGCATAAATCACACTAGTAGTACTGGTAAAACACTTGATACTCAAGTGTTTATGAAATGGGATTGAATTAAACAGCTGAATAATATTGCTAATCTATTGAACGTGGAGTTTAACTTATTCATTGAAGATTGATTTCACTTTACCATTCATACAACAGATGTGTACAATGTTAAGATGTATACAATGTTTAAGATCAAACATTATTGAACGTTCGTTCAGCTTTTTCACCTTGTTTTTATTCTCCTTCAATCAGTACTTCATCAAGTTTTTATCGACTGCTTATAAGGTGTATGAACATAATAGTAGCGAAAATTTTGAAAACGTAAACTTGAACAAAGAATATTGATTAAGTTTTTACAGGCAGTTATCATGGTCAAAGAGAGTAATTTGAGGTTTATGTACTTGTGGAATCGTTGAGTCTTTTTTAATTTATACCTCTCGACTCCAAATGCCCTCGTACACGCTGCTACCTTTACTCCCACCCCAGGTCATGATATAAGTTCAGACTAGATGTAAACGAGCTAAAGACTGAGGAGACTTAAAATCCAGGGAGCAAGTCAAAAGATCTTTTGTAGTACAAAAAGATTTAAAGAGGAAACAAGCAGGGATTTTAAAGTATCAACTGTCTAGGTAGACTGAAAAACTTCTCATTCTATAGAGCCACTGATTATCTTTTCTATGGGTCACCTGACTAGTGAATTCCTTAAAGATAAACTGGTATTTTAAACTACCTCAAATAATTCACCTGGTATTGCTTGTTTGAATCTTCCCATTGATGTTTAGGACTGCAACTGATCAGTCAGTATGCACATATGCCAATAAGAGACTGACCAGTTACAATCCTAAACATCCATGGGAAGATTCAAAGAAACGACATCAAGTGAATTTAAACTTCACCCCTTTTGCACAAGCAACTGACTATCAGGACTCAGAATCTAAGTGAATAGTGTGATGTCATTTGAAGCGAGCGATACTGGGTTCGAGTCTCAGAGTGAACATCAACTCTGAGATGAAGGTACATCCAGCTGACGAGTCTCAAATAGGACGAAACGCGCATCAAACTGGGTTCCACTGCTAATCACTATCCATCTTTGCTTATAATACATCAAATAATATTTTTTTAGTTTATATACTTCTATGAAGCAAGGTATATTGTCCATTCAAATATGTATCTTTTATTCAATAATAATAACAATTAAAATAGCTCTTAAAAGAAATCCACACAACATTCAGTTCTGCCTCATTACTCATTAGAATTTATAAGTAGATAGAAATACAATTTTCTTCTCCAAAAAAAAATAAAACCGGAAGTAGTTGACATCCAATTCAGAAATAATAAAGTATGTAGTTTATCCTTAAGAATAAGAAAAAAAACAGAGAAAAAAAAGAGAAACATAACTATAACAATGATAAAATTACCCTGATTTCAACTCCGGAAATATTATTCAATCAATTTTGATTCATTTTAAAGGGGGGGGGGTGCGGGGGTTAAATTTTTTTCCAAAAAAAAGAAAAACGTGAATGTAACCAGGAGTAATAAATTCACTAGGATGGAAAGTTCAGTAACAGGTTTTATTTTACTATTTAATTAATAATGTTATTATTGTTGGTTAAAATAGTTGCTAAACTTAAATAAAGAAGCATAGAATGTAAGAAACTTCTCTCAGTTCCTTATTGGATTTGATAATCAATAAATACATTATGCAACTCCTTATTTCATAACTTGTTGTTATGATTCAATGTCATTGATAAGGTATTTCCGGAATAAACTAATCTAAATGTAACGTAATAAATGGACAAGATGTTCTATTATAATAAAAAAGGATTTATTAATCCTTGAACAGAACTAGTTAATTGTTGTATTCAATCAGATAGGTATGTTTTTTTCTCAAGAATAATACAAAAAAAAACTTGATTGAGTTAAAACATATCAATATATTTGTAATGTGTGTGTGTGCGTGTGCATGTGTCATGGATAAATGTTGCTATGGAGATGAAGAACGTGTTAATTTGAATAGATTCGATAGAAATTTTAACAAGTTTCTTTCATTTTTTTTTTGTTCTGTATATAGATCTAAGAAGAAAGAAGAAACAAAGAAAGATAAAGTTAATGATTGTAGTACAATGAATTTGAAGTTATTTAAATCATTTCTAAGGTTGTAACCATCATATTCATAAGAAAGCATAATTTACTTTAAGGAAAAGATACTTAGCATATATATACGATTGTATAGCTTTGAAATGAACTCGTTTATAATTGACTTATCTGTTGAAGTAGTTAAAACAAAAGATAAGCCTCCTAATGAATGCTCAATTATAATAATACGTATGACTGTTTAACAATACTGATCCAACATTATTGAGATTTGTTAATTGAGTAAACGTAATACACAGTTCTTGCAAGCTATTACTCTCTTGTAAGGATTAGACTGATGACCCAACATTATTGAGATTTGTTAACTGAGTAAACGTAATACACAGTGATTTTTTTCGATATAAAGTTCGTGTTAGCTGGTACTCTCCTGTAAGGATTCGACTGATGTCCTGTAGAATGGAAATTTTAATGTTTATTGATCCTTTAATGATGAACAATATCATGTTTCGCTTCTTTATGTTGACGAGTTCTGGAATCTCACAGCAATCACCAGTCTCCTAACATTGAATATACACCTTTTTGATGAGTCCGACCTCGTACGAAACTTAAGTTGAAGGTTTCCTATCAACTAACGACATTCATCTTGTATTAAAATTTACTGAACGCAATGCTCAGTTTGAATTAGATTACAGCATACAAGTTCAAAGAATCTCTTTCATAAAGCGACTATTGTCTACTGTTTATAATCCACATCATACAAACAGATACATTCACCTACTTATTTACTTACTTTCGTCTGTTACTCCCAATGGAACATAGGCCGCCGACCAGCATTCTCCAACCCACTCTGTCCTAGACCTTCCTTTCTAGTTCTATACAACTTTTGTTCATTCTTCTCATGTCTGACTCTATTTCTCGGCGTAATGTGTTCTTTGGTCTTCCTCTTCTCCTTTGGCCTTCAGGATTCCATGCGAAGGCTTGTCTTGTGACGCAGCTGGGTGCTTTCCTCAATGTGTGTCCTATCCACTTCCAGCGATTCTTCTTGATTTCTTTCTCCACTGAAATCTGGTTTTTTCTCTACCACAGTAAGTTGTTACTGATAGTGTCTGGCCAACGGATTGGAAGTATTTTGCGTAGATAACTGTTGATAAGCACCTGTATCTTCTGAATGATGGCTTTTGTATTTCTCCAGGTTTCCTCCCCATACAGTAGAACTGTCTTCACATTTGTATTGAAAATTCTGATCTTGGTGTTGTTTGACAATTGTTTTGAGTTCCAGATGTTTTTCAGTTGTAAATATGCTGCTCTTGCTTTGCCGATCCGCGCCCTCACATCTGTATCAGATCCACCGTGTTCATCAATGATGCTGCCCAGATATGTAAAGGTTTCCACATTCTCCAAAGCTTCTCCGTCAAGCGTAATTCGATTGGTGCATGTTATATTGTATCGAAGAGTCTTGCTTTCCCCTTAGTTTATATTGACACCTACTGCAGCTGAGGCTGCTGCTACACTGGTAGTCTTCTCCTGCATTTGTTGTTGCGTGTCTGATCTGCGAAGTATGGATCGTCCAGCTGCATCCTAGCTGTCCACTGTATTCCGTGCTTTCTTCCAGATGTTGATGTCTTCATGATCCAGTCGATCACCAGGAGAAAGAGAATGGGTGAGAGTAAGCAACCTTGCCTAACACCAGTCTTTACCTCGAATGAGTAGGTGAGTTGTCTTCCATGAAATACATTCACCTAATATCTTAAAAATCCATCTGCTCTGTTTTCAGTAAAGATAATGTAGGCTAGAGAATTTAATTTTTCATCATTATATCTATATATAAGCCGTGTTAAACTTAATGTTTATTAAGTAGAATACATGTTTTATCAGGTGACATTTCTAATTAAGTTTTAGATGTCATTGAGAATAGTTTTCTCAATTAAAGAAAGAAAACTCATTTCATAATTGAATTATTTATAAACAAAGCAAAAAAAGAAGAAACACCCTTTGATCTAAACTTATCCATGGTTGTAGGAGAATTGCATCTCTCTTTCTTAAGTAAATAGGAAAGAAAAATATGTAAATATTTACATATACAAACACTTCATATTGGGAAAAGAAAAGGTCAACTAGTTAATGGATAACTTTAATTCAAATCAAAAAACTCATGTCATTAGTTAAACACTGTCATAAACATAAGTTGAAATTCTCAGATGAGAATAGGATAATTTAACATTTCATATACTAGAGTATAAATGAAGTGTAGTTAGTAGTTTAGTCCAGAATGTATGTTTTGTTCCATTTGAAACTCTTCATTTGAATGTACCTATACTTTAGTGTTAATAGAATTCGAACCCAATAACTTTTACTTCAAAAAAGTTCAATGCATGATCCATTGAAATACAGTGTCCAGATAGCCTTTGAATTGTTTAATGGATATGATATTTGTATGATTAGTAAGAAAGGGCGAAAATGATCATAAGAATTAAGATTGATTGTTAAGTAATAAATGAACTTACTGGTGAGTATTATTAGAAGAGGGATTTGTGGAGATTGTAGTAATTTAATAATTGAATTTATGAGTCAATCAAAGCTTGATCACCATGGAAAACCTGGAAGCACTGGACAGCTGTTTCGAATCCACTCACGGGATCGTGGATTCTCACTGTTGAGGAGTCCCGTACTAGGATGGAACGGTCGTCCAGTGCTTTCAGGTTTTCGATAGTCGTCTAGCTTTAATTGGCTCATGAATTCAACTATTAAATCACTGGTGAATAATCAGCAAAATACAATTTTTTCTTAATAAACTTTAATCCCCTTTATTTATGTTATGTGCTTAAACTAATGAGTTATTCAGTATATTACTCTGAATATTATTGACATATCACTTTTTACTTAAATTAACTGTAATTCAATTAGCCTTTAAAAAAATACGTCGATAAGTATTAGATCTATTTAGATAAGAAAAGGGAAAAGAATGACTAATACAAAAAAGTACTCCTTAAACTACAGATCCCCTAATCATTACGTAGTATCCATCTTTGGGATTATTGACTATTGATTTGAGTCATATTGCCAGGTACAGATTACCTGGGTAAATTCAGTATAATAATGGTAACCAATGGTTGGAAACATTGGATGACATACTTAAGAATCTGTCATAATGATGGAGATTTATTCACTCAATATCTCCTCCTAGATTATCAACATAAATATTCCTTTTCTAGAACTATATTCTTAATATTTACTCTTTCACATTATAATTATTTTGACTTTCTTTGCTATTCAACTTATTACTTTCATCTCACTATACTAAAGTATTAAGATACGTTTTGCTAACGTACACTCCTTCTAGGCTTAACATTGACTACGATTGATAGACTGACAAAGTAACAAACATCTTAAGCACCATTAGAACAACCCAGTAATTTTCGTAAAGTACAGACTAAACCATAGAAGTACTCATTTATTGATTTACTCATCTACAAACTCACTCTCTACCTAACCAGATTCGCTCATCACTCTTTAAGCTGAATTTTCTATACAACAATTTTATTTAAATTCATTTGATATTGTTTCTTTGATTCTTCTCATTGATCCTTAGGACTGCGATTGATAAGTCTGTAAATATCAACTCTGGGATGCGGGTACGTCCAACTGATGAGTCCCAAATAAGATGGAACACGCATCCTGGATTCCATTGCTAGCTACCATCAATCTTTGCTCATAACGATCTTATTATTAATTTATTAGACAAATTAATTTATACTTTTGTTAATGTTAAATTAGGGTGAAAACACGCCACTGCTAATATGTGTCAACTAATAAGTTTTAAATCTAGGCTTTCTTTTCAGTTGCTTCCGGTCATTCAACATCAGACAAGAAATCTACATATTTCATTATCATCACATGGGGTTGTTATTCATTTTTCTACTTCCCTATTTCTTATAAACAGTACAAACTACGTTTCTTTTCGTCATTATCAATGTAAGATTATCATTTCTCTTTCTATAAATTAACTTAATAACTAACTAACTAACTCTCCATCTATCACAATTGATGCTTTGAAAGCAAAGACATATATATATATTTATATACAGAATTCAACATCTACTTTGCTTCCATCCTTACCCAAGTTTACAATAGTAATAATCTAGAAAAGAGATATTCAATTTATCTATACTCATCAGTTAGAATAATTCATTCACGCCTTAAAAAAAAAAGTTTTTTTTTCTCCTCATTATTCAGCAGTTCTAGTTGTTTCAATGGAAAAGCACATTACAATCCAAAACTGATTACTGGAATTGATTACATTCCATTCATGAATTGGTAAAGAATTTACTAAGGGGAAAGAACTAAGTTGAATATATATATATTTATTGACTTTAGTAAAACAATAGTACATATATCTATGGGAGGAAACGAAGACAAGTCAATTAATTCCAAAAATAAATTGTATACTCAAATCAATAACGGTTATCAAAATTTAACCAACCAAAAATTAGACATTATCAGAATTGATTAAATAAAGTACCTAATTGAATAAACAAAACAGATATAAACTTACATTATTGATAATATAAGTGTAGACTTTGATGGTTCTTCAAATCTTCAAATAACAAATTAAGTCATCCATGAGTCCTTTTATTGATTTTATTGAAGATGTTAAAACAAAGTTTCATAATTGAAAGCGTAAGTCAATTGAAACTAGACCACCAGGAAAAACCTGGAAGCACTAGATGGCCGTTTCGTCCTATTTTGGGACTCCTCAGTGGCAGTGCGTATCCACGACTCACGCTTTCAACTATGAAAATATTAAATCTCCACAAAACTCCTTCTGAAAAGAAGGTTTGACATTGATAATGTCTGTAGGAATCAGAAAATCTTGATTATTAAAAAGTCATGTTCAGTAGATGTAATACTGTGGTGTGGTCTACTTATATCCATATAAGTAGTATATGGTGTGGGTCAGATATAGAATGTATTTTGGCAGAAGACCGATGAGAAAAGAACGGAAATGAAGCGCAATCGTCTGGAAATGCATGAGCAATGGAATAAGAGAAGAAACAGTGAAGATTGAAACAATTGGTTGTTAATTTGCAAATTGACTGTTCATTGTTTGGTTATCAGAATTTACTGAGATAGTCTGTAATATTTGCTTAAATACATTCGATTGTCCCCAACCAGTGTTCTGTTCACAACATTTGGTGTCGCTGCCAACCAGGAGGAGGAAGGGTGCTGTTCTGCGGACGCCGCTGCGGGTCTGGAGTTGAGGTGCTAGTTGGGGCAGTCTGGTGCGGAGAGTTGGCGTCGAGTGGAGTGTTCTGGCGGGGGCGGCGTTGGCTGTAGCGGGTGCTGTCGACGGAGAGGAGCAATGGGACGTGCGGCTGCTGGGCGGACATCGGATGTAGATGGCTCAGCAGGCCGGTGGAGTACGGGTGTTGAACGTCCCAGATGCCGGGTGGATGCGGATGTTGGTGCCCCGGCAGGTCGACGGAGCTATGGAGGTCAGCGCGCCGCAGACTCGACATTCTGACGGAGAGTTTGGCACAGACTGCAGTGAAAGAAGATAGTGGCATGGCGAGCAGAACCACCGCATGAACGAATGCTTTAAAGGGGGGACGAGTGTGGTGTGGTCTACTTATATCCATATAAGTAGTATATGGTGTGGGTCAGATATAGAATGTATTTTGGCAGAAGACCGATGAGAAAAGAACGGAAATGAAGCGCAATCGTCTGGAAAATGCATGAGCAATGGAATAAGAGAAGAAACAGTGAAGATTGAAACAATTGGTTGTTAATTTGCAAATTGACTGTTCATTGTTTGGTTATCAGAATTTACTGAGATAGTCTGTAATATTTGCTTAAATACATTCGATTGTCCCCAACCAGTGTTCTGTTCACAACAATACTACCAAAATCCGTCATTTGAGTTAGTCACAGTTCTTATGTCATTAACCTTGCAAAAAGTATAAAGTGGAATTATGTTATTCTATCGTAGTGAACGAGAATACAAACGGGGACAATCGAATATATTTGAACACAAGACTACAGAAACTCTTATTAAAATCTGAGAACCAAACAGTAAATACTTAATTTGCAAAATATAGATAAATTTTCACAAACTTAACTGTTCCTTTGCAAATGTCAATCAATCGTTTCAGACTTCCCTGCTCCTTCACTTACGTACCAGTCGCTTTCTATTCCCGTTCTTTCCTTCACAACCTTCTGCTGCCAGACATTCAATTCCTGACCAGCGTTATATACTACTTATAAGTAGCACACACCACACTAGTACTCCATTGTTCAGTCCGAATTCACTCTGTAATTTCTTGAACATTATGACTTAATGTGTGGCTACCTTCTAGTGTCATCATTTGAAATGCTCATCTTCTAACCAGTAAGTCACGGATTAGAATCCATCTTCTCCTACGGGTTTATTTCTGTTCCTATGATTCTCGTGATTACATTTTATCTCAATTTCAACATTTTATCGTGCTAAGCCATCTGTCTCCAGTTATAGTTTTCCTGTTTATCTTCATAATGAATATTTAAGCCCTTAACAATAAAGCTGTTATTGGTTTCCCTAATAAAAAAAATAATATTTTATTATCTTTTTATTTCATCTGACTGTTACCATGTTTAACAGAAGTTTATTATCACTATTATTGTAGTTATTATCATCCGGAAAAAGAAGTATCTATATTTGCGATTGTACAGCTTTGAAAATGAATTCGCCGAAAAGAGAACACTTTACCAAACCAATCTTCCTTGTTTTATGTCTTGATGGGTATATTCCGTTTACTAAATAATTTATTCAACACAATTAGAAAAAGTCACACAGTTTGTTCAGATTGTTATTCACTTACAGGAAGGAAATCACATATTTAATAGTCGGTAAGCTGAATGCCTGTTTGTACATGCTGAATGTCTAATTAAATTTACTTTCACTAGTCACACATTACACACAATTTCATATCGTAAAGTAGACTTAAATGTAAGTTTTATCAATAACTGCGATTACAAGAGACACTGTTTAGCAAGAAACACATGAAAGCAGTTTTGTTCTACCTTGAAAGTACTTGGTAGTCATGGGATAACTACCATTCAAAGACTGCTCAACTTTAGATATCGTGTCGACCGCAATATACTTAGATTACTCAAAGTATCTATAATATCCACACCATGTAATTCAATAGGTGGTGAAACTATAATTTATGGACAACCTTTGAGCGACGATAAACTGACCCTAAGAATGTCCATCTAATAACCAGGACCAAATGAGGGTTATAAACCTGTGAGAGCAATCACAATTATGATTTACAGTCGATGATTAAGGTCAGGAATTAGATTTATAGTTTTCATCACGAACTGACATCAGCAATAATGTCAAAACTCTATTCGTCCAAATGAATGAGTGAATTTCGCGCCGAAATCCGAGACATGTCATCTTGTGTGTGATTGGTTCGTCCATAAATTATAGTCTCGCCCAGTAGGATATATTATGGAGAAAAATGTTCCCTATAATTTTGACTGACAAATGATTTCAAAAGTGAATTTCAATAAAAATCAATAAATTACTTCGCAATATACCTTAAACTTGGGCTTAGACATATACAGTTATTGAACTGGATCGTCCAGCTGACTTTTCTTGTAAACATCAATTGTAATTGTTTTTGAGAGTTATTTTTATCGGGAACCGATGTCAGTCAACAATTGTCGAATACCATTGATAACCGGATTGCGATTTCTTTATAATTATTAAGTACTATATTCCACGTTATTCTGAAGGAATAAAGGTAGAATCTTCAATCGCTAAACTGAAATCTACTGGAGCACGTTTGCAGCTTCAAGAGATGCCTGATGAACCACGAACCACAATGATGATTTAAATATTTCTCTGTATATATTCATAATCCCATGGGTCAAGGCTTTCTATTAAGACTTCGATAAACTCATCTTGAGGTTATTCAAAAATTAGTATACGATCATTTTTAAGTCAGGTGATTTTACAAAGATAATGCCTACAATAATTAATTTCACTGTTTAACCAATGTGATCTACAGTGTTGATATGATGATAGGTAAGAATTGGACTTAACAGTTGGGTCTTATTTTATTGGCAGTTGATATTTCGTATATAAGCATGTCATTCTGTCACAGTAACAAATAAGTCTATGCTTTCAACTAAAAACAAGAAAATAGCCAGCGAGTAGTTTCCTGAAGGATTTAATATTTTAACATTCAGTACATACTCTACTTACTGATATTTCTATAGTGGGAATTTGATATGCTTGATGCTAATTACGGTTTCTCCTTACTCGGTAAACGGAACTAAGGTCAATGACAGTGACACAAAAGGCTATTCTAATCCGTTGTCGCAGGCCCCGCTAACTAGAGTGAGAAATATAAGATGATGTAGGGGGAAATATATTCCGTAAGCAGCCGAAAGCTGAAGTGGTCACAATAGGAAGAAATCAAACGCATATATACAGCATAAAATTGTCCTTGGGAATCATTACAAAATAGCACACTGAAAAGATACAACGGACCAATAGCGTTTAAGATATATCCAAGTGGGAAATACGACTCGAAAGTGAAAGGTGCGCTTTTGATGCGAAAACAGACAAATTCAAATTTTCAAAATAAAATTACAAAAATAAGTCGTATACCAAGTAAGTTCTGGGGATTTAACATCCCCAACAGAATTAAAACTAACTTCAATGCTAAATCAAATCAAATACCTCATTAATAATTCGAAACGACCAATTCTTTTCAGTGTTTCGTAATATGTATTTTTAATAGTATGATTACTTATACGCCCATTCAATAGTAAGTAGAAAATTGGTAATATGATTAGTTATGAATAGAATATCCACTAATCGAACACAATTATTTAATACTTGAAAGGTAAAACTAAGGATGTCTTTAAACTTGAAAACATTTATGCTTTTATCACAAGGGGGTTTTGTGGAGATTTTAGTAATTTTATATAGTTGAGATCATGAGTCAATTGAAGCTAGACCAACATGGAAAACCTGAAAGCACTGGACGGCCGTTTCGTTCTCTTGTGGGACTCCTCAACAGTGCGCATCCACGATCCTGTCTCGCGGAATTCGAACCCAGGACCTACCAGTCTCGCACCAGAGCACTTGACCGATAGACCACTGAACCAGCATCCAACGGTGTTAATGTCTAACTTAAACCAATCCACGTAATTGTGCGACCACCTTCCACATTTCCCATGGTGGTCTAGCTTCAATTGACTCATGATCTTAACTATATAAAATTATGCTTTTAGTCAACTTCCCGCTAAAATTGTTTCATATAACACATTCAGTACTTGATATGCCGGTAAAAGTTAATAATGAACAAGGGTATATATAAAAGTCAAAGGTTTCTCAGGTATTTAACAATAACTAGAGAACCATTTTTAATTTGCACTTATTGGTATCCACCAATGAAATGCAACCATAATCGATAATTTATAAACTCAAACCTGTATAACCTAATGAGGTAGCTAGATATTTCAATATTTGGGTTCGATTGGCTAATCTTTATGAATTAATCGAGTGCACTAATCGATTAGTAGAAAACGATTTTAATCACATTCAATGATAACAATATTCAATTCGTCAAGGTAATAAGTCCCTTGATGACAGAAACATTGAAGATGAGAAACTTCACTGATGAAAACAGAAATGTACATTGTAAATTAAGAGATACAACTAAAAGTCAATAATCCCGAAATTCATTTGGAAAGAAAATAATAAATTGACCTAATTTTAATAAATTTTATGTACTGATAACAGTATGTGTGAAACCCCGAGAACAATGAATCCTCAACAGTTATCAGTAATTACTTTTCATTTTGCTAAAGTGTGAGATTGAGAACTAAGGATGATTCCTTCTTAAATTTGAGTTAATGATAAAATCCTCCAATCGTTTTTATTTTATCTACCTTGCTCTATTAATATCAAAATGGTACCAAAATATATGACTGAGAGAATGTGATCAGCAATTACTTGTTAACAATGACTCAGCTTTCTAGAATAAATAGTATCTAGTATAGGAATCCAGAATGAGCGTCTCGTCGGCTGGATGTACTAACATCCTTGTGTTAGTGTACACAATGGGACTCAAACCCAATAATTTTTATTGCATTTATTTGACGTGTTGCTCATTTAGCTACTGAGTTCAGATAACCGCTGACTTGTTCAATGTGTATGATTTCCATATCATTATTAGTGAGTGCTTGATATTCAGGGCTGACTAAGTTCATCTGAATAACACTGACTATAATAATTAATAACCTAGAATAACTAAATATACCATGATCATTTTCTGTGTGCGCAACTCACTCACCAAATACAAGTCTACAATCTTTGGGCTTTGAACTACTGTGTTTGTGTGAATGCAAAGGCTACTGATACTACCCTATGCTTGCCTAAGCAAAACTAGGTGAAAGAGTATCCTGAAGTTATCTCCAACATTTTCGCTGTTCAATAATTATATGGTACCCAGAAATTTCAGTCATTTTCCCGTTTATTTAATGCAAGGGGGTGCATATAAAAGTGAAATTTTCACCAAAGATTGCATTTTGAGAGAATGTAATTATATTCAACTATTTACTAGGTCTAAATAACCAGTGACTTGTGCAATGGTGGTGAATTCTAGTCCACTTGTGAAATTTCTTGTTCTTTGGAGAAAATAAAGTAGCATAATGCTTATCTATTTACCTAAGATATTAAAAAATAATACGTAACATGTTTCAACAAAGTTGCATAGCACACCTGGATATACCAAATGACGATATGCGCATATTACTGCATATTGGAGTAAAGTCTGAAGAGGATCTAAACGAAAACAATATTGTTCTCTAACATAATTTGTCCTAATACACAATATGAGGATTTTTAAAACTTTACGGCCACGTGGGGATCCGATTATATTCAGAAATTATATAACTGTTCACACAGTTTAGTGATTAACTAAAAGTAGATAGGTACCAGCCACAGTTTATGTGGCGAATCTATCTTTAGTCCCCTGATGTAGCAGACTTTATTTCAACAAACTAGTAAATAAAAAGCAAGTATGTAGACGCTTCCCTTCGTTGAATAGGGTTTCGAAGCACACATACATCAATCCATAATATCAGAGATCTAAATTCTCTTCCATGTAGAATATCTGCATTGATTATTCAACTTCTTTTCAAAACATAATAAATGCATTTGAATTCTTTTCGATCATAACAAATAAAAATGGTGAATTAAGTTCACAAAATAGATCCGATTTATATACATATTTGAATTGTAGCTAGCAGTGGGATTCAGGTCATATCGAAACAATCCCCTTACGGTATACATGTAGCAACAGAGATGGATTAATTGCAGTCTCGAATCTCAACAGTAGGAAACTGAAAATCATTTCTAGTGAATGCTATTTGTTATTCAAGATAGTTCTGGGTTTTGATAATAAGCACGTATTTGATTAATAAAAAGAATGAATGAAATCCTGGTTAATAGGTGATACGTAATGATACAAAGTGTCCAATCGGTAAATACTCACCAGACTAAATTAATGACCTAATGAAACTAACATCGGACTGTGAAACTTTAGTCTCGCAACTGCTTGAGGTCAGTCATACACAACCTTTTTGTGGGTAATTTTTGTGTTAGCTCCGTAATTGTTGGGACCTTACCGCCGGAGACGAATATTCGTGGGATAAAGCGAGGTGTGCACTTTTAGGGTCGACCTTTTCTAACCCCACCCCTCCTTGTGGGAAGGCAGCATCGCTGTTATGCTGGCTGTCTGAAGGAAACACCTTACTGCTGTCACACCTCTGTACAGTCAGCAGTACTTCACCTTCGGACCTTGGGTTTGCTGCTTTTAGTCTTACCGCTCTTCAACCGACCTACCTGGCATGGTAGGACCTTGAGGGACGATTGTTCCAGCCAGTATAGCTCGATTGGTTCGTCACGATAGACAAGCCCGACCACCACGTCAAGGTAGCAACAACGGTCGGGATAAAGGAGGAGGGTTGGGCATGGGGTTAGCGACCCCGTCGCATAGAAAACCAACTCGCTAGAAAAACGCTAACCAGAAAAAATTATTCAAACCAATGATGATATATATATATATATAACTATTGTTTAGCGAAAAGAATCCCAAATGTCAAAATGGTAACTGCTGTGAATATCAAATTATCAAAACACCAATTTATAACTTTTTTTGTACAAAACTTTATTAACTAAACTTTATCACACAGTTTGACCCACATGTTATCCTCTGTACTGACCAGTATACGTTATCTTTAAAAATGAATATATACTGATCACATCTAACTGATGTTAGAATCGGTTGGGGCAACGAAAGTACAAATTACAAACCAATTAATCAAACAAGAATATAATGTGAGAAGAAAAAAAGGGACATGAACTCAGTAGGTATAAAATATGTGAATTAATTTATTATAATACTAAAAAATATTACCATTACTTCTTAATACTACTACTATCCATTTGAGAAAATAACATACATATACAGATGTATAAGAAAATGTATAAAAACCAAATACTACACAATATCGCCCCCAAATGCCCTGGTACGGCTGAGAGTGGAGAGAGTCCGCTCTCCCTCTCCAAATGCTCTCATATGGCCACGCGAATCTATAGCCTCTGCCAGCGAAGTTCTACTCACTGCCTTCTCGTGGCATTATTGTTGTTTACGAAATTGAGAGGATGAAAAGCGAATGTCTGGCGTCTAACCGGGTTGGTGGACAAGGCGAGTCCACCTAGGGGAGTTGGAAAACCCTCATTCCAAACAAATGGTGCACATGGGCTCCAGTATCCTGAAGGAACAAATGGCGTATGAACCAACTGTTGGTCACCGGCTACCATGGGACTGCATCTCCTCACGATGCTCCACTGCCTTGTGGACTAGACCTTTAGGTCAAAGACTCGGGGTGTGGCCCCCTAAGAAAACCACCTGCTTCAGTCTGGGCACCTGGGCGGTATCACAGCCCTCACACAAATCGAATGAGATTTGTGAGGCGCATATTTATCTGGTGCTTCCTTGTACCAATATTTATGTGTTTAAATAAATGATAAAAACACAATATCGATAAGTAGACGCACACTAATTGAATTATATTGTGTAGGAGTGAAAAGAATAAGACAATTGACTACCAAATTATACCTCTTTGTACAGCACAAAATACACTTTACGTATCTAAATAATATGTATATATGTACACAGATGTTGATATTAAATACTGAGATTAAAGAAAACAAAAATGGACAAAGTATGGAGTAAAGATAATCACAGTAAATAATACATTTATATAGGTAGATAGATAGATAGATCTTGTATTTAACATAAAGAATAAAGGAGGATAGTTATTATTTGTACGCACCAATGAACTTTATGCTCCATAGTCAATATATCAAACACACGAACATACCAATTTATGGTATAGAAAAGGAAATCATGCAAATTATTAGAAAAGAATACTGTAATTATTGTAATCTTTTTTTAAAATTTCTGTGTACAGAAAACATATATTTGGTGTGTGTGTGTATATATATATGTGCGTGATGAGGTAACTATTATCTAACAAAAAAAAACGAATGAGATGAATTTTTTAGAACAGAGGGACAAAAAGATCAATGGTAGGGGGGGGTTTGTTGATAAATGGAACGAACACTAAAATATTTTTTGAAAAAAAACAATGACTAGCCGGATAAAAATTTTGGGTTGGATTAGATATTAAGTTGATTTGGGTGTGGTGCTTGTATTGTTATCGATTAATAGTACCATCCAAATTTCGGGCTGTTTTTTTTTCTAAACATTCCTCACTTCTCTAGTATGATGATATTATCTTCTTTGAATGCCGACAACTAATACTACTATTGCAACTATTTCATTTTGAGCATTTTCATTTTTGGCATTTTCTTCGATTTTTCTTTACGTTGTTCTTTCTCCTTGAAATAAAGAAAACACGAACATAAACAGTAGGGAAGTTTTCGGATCCAAAACGTTTTTTAGGACAATAGTAGACATGATAATTTGGATTTTACTTACCGTAACGTTAAATAGTAGGGGAAACTTAAATTACTTTTTATAAAATGAGGTGAAGTGAACACATGTACATATGCACAAGTAGGTACATAATTTTGTACTGATAACTAAATGATCCATCCAATAAATACGAGAATTGTAATTGAGCAATCATAATCTTTTACTCTCCAAAAAAAGGAAAACGGTGATATGAAGGTGAGGATGTGATAAGAAACGATGAGAGGGATGAAAAGTTTGACTCTTACAAACTTTCAAAGATATTTTGTCCAGTGGACGACACAAATTAGATAAGCATGAGGAGTATTTTGAAAGGGATAAGAGACTAATATACCTTAAAACTAGTAAAATAAACATTTTGTGACTTCAATCTGCTTATTAATTGAACTGATTGCATAACTGTAAATCACTCTAATTTTTTACAGATTACAAGTAAACTGCTTTGGAATGAAATACCAAGATTACGATGTCTTTAAATATTGTTAAACTGTGCTTAAACAAAGAAAAGTATAGTACATTTTGACGAATCAACATCAAGGTATCGATAAAAAGGGGAGTATGAATAGAATAGTTTCTCGAATGTTGAACAACTTAGTCATTAAACAAACAGGAACTTGCAATAAATAATTAGGCACTTAAATTACAATTCAAATATCACTCAAATTTATTTTGTTTACTGTTAAACATTAGAACGCTAAATACTATGAATACATGTTAAATATAAGTGATATTGAAATCTATTCATAATACAAACATATATAAGCGATCAGAGACTTACTTCCAGCTTTCGAGCTTTCTCAGGATCATCCTCAGCCATTATACGCTCCTTAGCAGCTCGCAGGCGTTCACCACGACGATTTTGAGCTGCTTCCTGTCGTTGACTGTGCATTAACTTAAGATGTGAGTCATGTGCACGTTGCCTATTTCGTTCAGATTTAGCCTTGCCCTAGATCAAACGTGTAATGTTTATTTATATGATATGCAATACTTCAAAGAGGAATTCTTGAAAAGACTGACCAGTTGTTTGGACGACAAACTTCTCCACTTTAGGAATTTTGCAATGTTAGATTCCGAGTCATTCCTAGGAATTCTAAGTCACAAAACTTGGATAACTCCAAAGTAAATCATGCCTATCAAGCGGAGAGAACCCCCTTCAATAATTATACGACGACCCATCAAGTTGTAAACATATATTTATGATGAGTAAACACCTATATACAATCAACTATGTACGAAGAGAATAGAGTGGTGGCTTAGTGGTTAGAAAGTTTGACTTTTGGCCACTACATACCACAATTTAAAGATACGCTCCACTTAATTCAGTTTGAGCAACCAAGAAGTACATCATTAGAACTCATAGTATGACCTCTACTCAAGTATCTAATGGATGGAGCAGGTCGATACGCTGAAATCTTTCAAGGCAATTAATACACAACAAAGGCTTCAGTTTTCTACAGTTTGCCGAGGCTATCGCTACCAGGTGTCAAAAACGTGATATATGTATTCAAAACGAAACTGCAGTCAATCTTTCTCTGTCCATAAACATAACATCGTTACATCACGAAACTTTTTATTTTGACTTTCTTTAAGATCAATAATTTTAACTGAGCTGTACTCATTTTATTCTTGCTATCAATGTTGTAGAAAGTTCTTTGACATGAGACATTTGCGATATTTTATTTGGTCTCCTTGCCATACAGCGTTGGTATGTGTTCGAGATAACTTCTGACTGAACTCATTTTGTAAGTAATTCCAACCATTTTTCAAAATAATGATTTTGAAATATTACAGGGTGTAATCAGTTGATGATGACTTAACGAAATATCATTAATCAATGTTACTCTGCTCAAATCCCTGTTCTTGATCGTTCAAAAATGTCCTTATTTTTGAGCACCATACCATTGACCGAAAAAACACATGGAAGAAACAAAACTATCTAAGCGAATTAAATTAGATATACAATCTGATCGAAGTACTTTCATCTTCACCTCCTGTTATATCCTGATGAGAATAATGAATGGTAACTGTTGGACCCTAGCACCAGATCCAACGAATCTGCTCAAAGGGGGGGGTGCTGGTTGGACAAAGATTGGATTAAAGCATGTTTTATGCACGATCGCGTTGGCGCACACCGATTGGCTAATTCTTATCCAATCAGCGCTAGTCGATATTTGTTGAACACTCCTGAACCTTATCATGTAAAAACTATAAATACACTAACGTATTTCTTATTGCGCCTCTTCATTCCACCTACCCTTGTTGTTCGGAATATAATTTCTTTCCTGTCCAACCGTGTTCTGATTTGGGGACTTGTCGAGTAAATTGGTGTCCAAGAATACTAAACAATAGGAATAGCTGGGTTGTAGTAAGAGGCGGCCTGTTTAAGCATCTGGGCTACCTGTTCCTGTCATCTAGATATTTCAACAAGTTATCTGATTTCGTTTGTTTTAATACATCATTATGCCTATTAATCGCACAACCTATTCAGGTGCGTTTCTGAAAAGTGTAAGACCTTTCGCTGTAAAGGTTACAGAAGGCTTAATCAGAGATATCGTGGTTTCTGGCAATATGCAGCGACAAGAATGTACATTATCCAGATGTCAATTGACTGGGCTGCTAAGTTCTAACTGGCGATCACTCAATATTCATCGTCAGGAAGGACGAAGAAGTAAGAAACGGAAACTTGTTGAAGTACTTTGTGCTGAGAATTCTATATTGTACCAAAAATATAATATTGAATAAAGCTAATAATAACAATAACAATAACAACAATATCACTTCCGAATCGCTGCTCCTTTCGAAGTGCATTGTTAGATAGAGTAGATCGGAAGAATATTAAGAATAGTAAGATCGTGACATGAGACTAGTTCATGAAGTCATGGAGTTGTGTTGGCAGATATAAACTATCTTGCTGGAATGTATAAAACAACTGTGACTAATAGTTGGAGACATAAGATGACATTGCTTGAAATCAGCTGAAATAGCGCAAAAGCAATTACTTATTATCTTCTCCTGGATGTTTAGCTTTACCACTGCTTCACGAATACGCATGTATTTCATTCCTTCCCTTCAAACTATATTCTCAACGTTTAATCTTATTCATCGCCACTGATATGACGATAGTTTCGAATGTTTTATGATTCATATTACCTTTATCTCTGAATAACATAATCACACCTTGAGCTAACGAATATTTCTGCCATACTCCAAGTTGGTAATGACTAACTGACTGTACAATATTATATATTTCAGAGTTAATGAAAAGAATCAATTAACGTCAAATTCGACAATGTACAACTTCCATAAACTAGACTTACTACTCTTATACAAACAACTTTCCAAAAAATATTCATGTTTATACTACTTAATTTGAAAATTAACATTACCTATAACAGTTATATCTAAAGTTGCTAGAAACTAATGTAACCACATTATTCGTAATAGCAAAACAGTAACAAAAATTAACCAACAGTTATACCTCTTTACTAAGACGAAATCGCCGAACTTTTTCAATCACATAGAAAATAAAATGGAACAAGGCAGTAGCCGATTCGATTGGTTGCTGATGATGTTGATTAAGATTACCATTAGCATTATTATTTGATGATGTAAGTGATGTTGAGAAGGATTTTGACTTTGTTGTTGTTGGAACATCTGCATTTTTTAAAAGGAAGACTATCAAAATCAACAAAATAGACTGAATAATTATCTCATACAACAACAAATGTATTCAGAGAGAATACACCCCCAAATGCCCTGGTACGGCTGAGAGTGGAGAGAGTCCGCTCTCCCTCTCCAAATGCTCTCATATGGCCACGCAAATCTATAGCCTCTGCCAGCGAAGTTCTACTCACTGCCTTCTCGTGGCATTATTGTTGTTTACGAAATTGAGAGGACGAAAAGCGAATGTCCGGCGCTCTAATCGGGTTGGTGGATGTGGAGGATCCACCTAGGGGAGTTGGAAAACCCTCATTCCAAACAAATGGTGCACATGGGCTCCAGTATCCTGAGGGAACAAATGGCGTACGAATCAATCATTGATCACCGGCTACCATGGGACTGCATCTCCTCACGATGCTCCACTGCCTTGTGGACTAGACCTTTAGGTCAAAGGCTCGGGGTGTGGCCCCCTAAGAAAACCACCTGCTTCAGTCTGGGCACCTGGGCGGTATCACAGCCCTCACACAAATCAAATGAGATTTGTGAGGTGTATATTTATCTGGTGCTTCCTTGTATCAATATTTATGTGTTTAAATAAAATAAAATAAAATAAATATCGTGAAAATGACCATTAAAACGGTTATATTAGTAATTGAAATCAACTGATTACGTAACACGCTTATCCATATTTTAGTTTATGTGTACACAATTAAGAGGAGTGATGTGACAGACTAGAATTACAACTTAATTTACTGGAGAATGAGAGACCTGTTAAATTGATATTGACCAATAGGTTGGGACATTAAATCATGTTTATTTCTCTGTTAACATTTAATATATAAGCATATTATTTTATTAGAAAAAAGCCTATTCTACTAGGCAGCTGTTTTCTTTTCGGATAGTAGTTCGATTAGGGGGTGAACTTACGTCAACAACTCAATCTCGTGAGTAGTCATTACTTAGTCACTACTTCGTACTAATCCATATCATCTACTGATCGGCATTCTGTTCATTTATTTTAACAATGGAAATTTCGTTCATCAAATTATCACAGAATTACTCTTGCATCATAGGATGACGATTATGTCAAGTATAAAACACCTTTTTTGTAACATAATGTGTTGGGGATGTCAAATCCCCAGAACTTACTTGGTAAATGGCTTAATTTTGTAATTTTATTTTGAAAATTTGAATTTGGTTGTTTTCGCGCCAAAAGCGCTCTTTTTACCTTCACGTCATATTTCCCACTTGTAAACTATCTTAAACGCTATTGGTCCATTGTTTCTTTGAGTGTGCTATTTTATAATGATTCCCAAGGACAATTTGTTGCTGTATATATACGCTTGAGTTTTTCCCCATATGACTCGCTTGTACTCGGCTGATTTCGGAATATATATTCCTCTACTTTGCCTTGGAGTTCTTCATCTAGTTAGCGGGGCCTGGGACAACAGATTAGATTAGCTTATCGTGTCATTGGCCTTTCGTTCGTTACCGCGAAATCGGCTTAGTTCAAGCATATCATAATGCATACAATTTTATTCGACCACGATAAAGCCGACATTCAAATTTCACTAAATAATATACATATTTGGATGTATCAAATCCAAAATATCCCAGCTACCTAATACTACTACTATTAATAGTATAATTAGACTCCATATAGTACAAAGAATTTTAGACAAAGTGATATGTTTGAGATAACACTTCGAAACAGGGATATGACAACTTCCTTAACTCTTAGCTCCGGCTACTTCAAAAAAGTAAATCTTGTGAGAAGAGACAAAAAACACTAATTCACGTTCAATTTTGTACTGATTACATTTTATGATCATCAGTTAAAAAAATTCGTGAAAAATAAGTAAACGTCGCATGAAATTACAATTAATTAGTACAATGAAGGTGTACTGGTGATTTAAAATCCTCAAAGCGAGGTCTTGAGTAAGGCTCGTATAAACTGGAAACTTGAAATCAATAAACCTTACAATCAATATTGTCACGTTTCATAAGATAATTAAGGATTAATTTTATCTCGTTGTTGATATACAGGAGTGAATTCTTATCAGTCTTTGTAGGTAATACGGCATCATGAGCGAGTTACCTTAATAGAACTATTTTATAACAAGCTTCAGAATAATATATGGATTTTGATAAAAAGTGGGAAGTTTATAGCCGAATGCACATAAATCCGGATTCATATATATTTTAAAATGTTATGACATTCTTGAAATGGTGGAGTTGTATCTCAGCAGTAAAATTTTAGTGCATATGCATTATATCAACTGGGTGGATGAAGCGGTATCCTAGATAATAGGTCATATAACAACAGTTTATTTGAGAGATTGATCTTAGCCAGACAACTACTAAAAACCATGGAACATTAGATGGTTGTTTCGTCCTAATATGAGACTCCTCAGAAAAGCACATTCACAACCTCAACGGGGATAATGCGTGACTCTTTCAAATAAATTAGAAGTTTATCAACTATCAAAACTTACTAACTAAAAAATACAAGATAATTAAGGTTTGATGAGAGGTATATAAGAAACTTACATCTCAAAGCAAAAATAAGAGCTTTCTGTGTAACTGGAGGTTTTGTAGGAGTAGTTGTATCCCTGTAAGGTAAGACAAACAGTACAACTCTCATTAATATGTATTTCGAATTCATTCAGACTTTAAAAATCTTTAATACAGTTATTTGTGGACATTCATTTAGGTTGAAGACAGTTTACGTCATAATTAACCGAATGACAATTGAAAACTGGATAAAGGGTTTTACCTCTTCTGGGAGGAGCACTATAAAATGCCACACATGGACTGAACTCAGGAGTTTTAGGTTACTCAGTATGAAAACTAAAACAAAAAGGCTAATGGATCAGCAGTCCATCTTGGTGAATAGCTGAGAAATACTGCCTAGGGACGAAAAACTGTTTAATGTCCACCAGTCTCTGATTATTCCACAACTAATACATATTCATGATGAGAACTATCTAAAAAATTATGCATATCATATTTTCTTTGCCTTCAAATGCCCTGAGACGGATGAGGTAGGGGAGAGTCCGCTCTCCCTCTCAAAGTGCTCTCACATGACCACGCGTATATAGCCACTGCCACGGAAGTACTACTCACTGCCTTCTCGCAGTGGGGGTCTTGACTACGAAATCGAGAGGACGAAAAGCGAATGTCCGGCGCCTCAACTGGGGTAGTGGATACGGAAAACCCACCTAGGGAAGTTAGAAAACCCTAGTTCCAAACTAATAGTGCCCATGGGCTCCAAGATCCAGAGGGAACAAATGATGTATGAACCTATTGTTCACCGCCTACCATGGGACTCCACCTGCTAACGTTGTGGCACTGTTTTTAATTTAGACCTGTAGGTCAAAGACTTCGGTAGTGGCCCCCTAAGTAAACTATTTGCTTCGGTTTGGGCACCCTGGTGGTATCACAACACTAACATAAATCGAATGAAGAGTGGCGCATTTCTATTTGGTATCCTTTTATACTAATATTTATGTGCTTCAATATACAAATAAATATTAAAACCAAACCCACGGAAATGGAGATGCAAATATTTGCAAATACTATCCAGAGCTATAATCAAGGCAAACAACAAGAGTCATTTTGAAAAAAACCCTCATTTAAAATTTAAGAATTTTAATACAGAACTCAGAAAGTTTTATTAAGCACACAATATTCGGTACCAATTACTACTACTATTTATTAATAATCCGTGACGATAAAATATTAAAATTAAACTCGGTGGTTTGAGTATCTTTTTAATTAAAACAAAAAAAAACAAAAACAAAATTGAGACCGGAATTGTCTTTGTTGATCAACATTTTCGTGATCTCTAATGACAGTGTTGATGAAAGATTACAAGTATAGTGGCGAGAACCAATAGGAAACATATCCGAAAGGAGGAAGAGGGGACAAGTATGAGTGAGGAAAAAAAAGATTCGTGCATAACCATAAAAAGGGTAAACATAACGATAATAATAATAATAATAATAAATACTTCTAAAGTAATATATGAAAACCAGACACTTTAAAGGTTGTGAATGTAGGTTACTTGAACAAAGAAATAAACTATTAGTCAGACACATTCAAGAAAGTATATCATGATGGGAATCTATTAGTCTTCGATATTATAACATTTACGTCTTATTAAATGTACACTAATTAAACGCATACACATACATTTTGATCAGCAGAAAATAGAAATTTGATGTTCAATATCTAACAACAATAAAATAATCATTGACACTTTCAGATGTCGAATACTGTGAGCTATCAATGAACTATAACGTCAGGATCAAAGAAAATCAACTGACAAAAGGTGAGCGCACAACTGATAGAAATGTATAGGATGTTACAGTCACTGATCAAACTGATACATATTAACAAGGGGGGTGACTTTTCAAAGATTTCATGCAACTAGTTACCTCCAAGAATCTAAATAAAGTCAGAAAATATCACGTAAAACGAGGGATTCAAAGAAGAAACCCCTTTTAAAGAGCTCAGTTCTAAGGTTATATAATCATAGGTCAGTGAATAATTAGATGCATGTTAGAATTTGATTATGCAGTTTTAAATAAACAATTATGTGTTGAAGGGAGAGATCTACGAAACATGAGAAATTTAATAATACATAAAGTGAAAAGTGTAATAAGAGCATTGTAAGTTGAAATAAATATGTATCAAGTCTCCCAGAATATAAAGTGGGTTAATTTGTTTATCTCTTTTTGCATCCCACAAATGATAAATAAGTTTCCAAAACTAACCAACTCAATACGCGTATTATCATGATAATTACAAGAATTATTTGTATCCAGACTTCTTGATTACTTATGACACATCCTCATTTCAACTTAAAAATGGTTCACAGTTACACTTTTCACTCAATTGGATTATAAATTTCTCATATTTCCTCCTTCAAAGACTATTTGTTTATTTAGAATACTGTCGAACTTCATGTAACAGCTAGTAACTCATCGACTTACTAATATACATATATATATATTCAGGTAGGGTTAAATCAGGCTATACACAACTGACACAATAAACTGTCAACAAATTACAGCTTTTCATACACATAACAGCTGAACCCACAATTCTTGAAGACTCAAATGAACTAAAAATGCATTGAGCAAGATCTCAGATCAGTTTACAATAAGAACTAACTGTTTAATCATAGGCTGTTAGATCTCAAAGATTGGCGTATAAAATGCCTTACTATATTTGGAAGTTGAATGACTGTTCTTTTAGAACTTAAAACTGTACAGATAGATTACTAGTTACATCAGCAGAACTATATTCACAAACATTATAAGCAGAGATGGATGGTGGAACCTAGAAAGCCGGTTTCGTACTATTACGAACTCGTCAGTTGGGCGCACCTTGATTCCAGAGTTGATGTTCGTTCCGGGACTCGGACCTAGTATTGTTCGCATAAAATACCCTCGCATGTTAACAAATATAAAATAACTGCCAAAACGTTGCTTTACAGTCAGTCACGAACCATGAGAAAAACGTGTGAACATATTCAATTTGCATCAACGAAAACAATAACAGTAAACATTCATCAATATGAGAAGAAAAACAAAAATCTACTTGTTTCTTTCTTACATACAAAAATAAGAACGAAACAAGTTTTATGCGTGAGTGAGAATGAGTGTATGGTCCCTAATCAGATAATAGAACATATGTAAACAAAAAATAATACGCTACGAGATGCTATGCGACTTTGTGAATTTATACATAGAATGCTTAAGAATTCTAAAATCGTTTGGTAGCGAATCCGACGGTAACAAATAATTTCATCATAAAAAAGTGTCAACAATATGGATTAACATGCCAGGAAATAAATAAACGTTTATGCGCGACTACGGACATGGATTGGATTGAGAAAACATTTAAATCCCGGATCGAAGAGATTCTAAGTAAATTAGAGAATTTTTGGAAGGGTGACATTCAGATCAATCAGTAATTGATAGACATATCGAATTAGACCTGACTTCATTCGAAAGAAATCAATCTAGAGCATGTCCAACGGAACAGAACGATTAACAAACGAAGACAATGAAACCTACGAAAATAATTATTCATAAACAAAATGACCAGAAAAAGCTTACTTAACACTTGTGAAATAACCGAGAAGCTCACTTCTACATGAAATGAGCGTTGGTGATGTTATTGAAGACGACAATGAAAACTCCGCAATAAAAATCATTTAGCCCAGAGAACTAATCAATATCAAAAGCATCAACTTGAGCTGAAACCTCCATCATACTTTTAATGGTCAACAGGATATTAGTCAAAAGGATAAATAAAAAACAGAAATTCCGAATGAGATGTCGAAAACTTACTCTTGAGGAGGTTTTGGTCCACTATACTGATCGGAGAAAAATAAATATTCGATTGATTCTTCAAAATCGTTCAGAAATTTACAAACCTATAACAAACAATGAAAACAGTTTTTTAATATCACAATGAATATTTCATGAGTACTGAAAAGGTTATTCATGCACTTCGTATCACCAAACTTTAAAGTACTTTTACTACTTCCGAATAATAATACGACTGTATTCATTATTGATAGTAAATAAGTCCGGTTAGCTAAGTACTTAATGTGTGTGTTGGTTGGTTGAGTGTAAAAAGGATGACACAAATTAATCTACAGAAACTTTATGGCACCAGAGCCAAATTAGTCTCCTTATGAACAGTCCGATGTACGATGTTGTTATATGAACAGCTTTTCTTTCCGTTTACTAAACCTTTTAAATTTGAGATAAATGGATATGCATTCAATCAAAAATACCTCTATACACCTACATTCATTTGTTGATAACACCTTAGAAAAAGCAAATTTCAGTTCGACGTGTTCCCTAAGAACGAAGTCATCTTAGAATACCGGCTTCAGTGATTATGAAACATTATACATGAGCTGTCTCATTTGTTTTCATAAACTGGGCTTTACATCTTTTCACAGGAACTGCATATAAAAACAGCGATACTTCTAATTTATGACATGGAACTGTCGAATATGACTCAGAATGAAGGCGTTCATAGATTCCACAGCAGTTTCCTTTAACATTTCCCATGCACAGTGACTAATAATGATAATAATTTTATTTAAAACTATTAAATTTTATTACAGTTAGGAATTCTCAGCATCAGTTGCGTAATATTGCAATAATTTTTTCTGTAAAATAAATTTACAATTATATTCTATAAATGTTTTTCGCAATAGTCACTTTTACTACCCATCTCCATTGTGGTGAAAGTCTAAGATCAGATCAGGTGCTCGACCATTATTCTTTATCCATCAATATGTTCGACTCTCGTTTTATTTAAATGGTAGACAAGGAAGTACATATACAAACAAGTTCCAGTGAGTTTACAGTCGTGATAGGCTGTAACTTATCATAAAAATCCGTAGGTACGCGTAGTTAGGTATCATAGGTATTTGGTCCAGCCATATCTAAAACAGGAAGGTTTATTGCAGTTAGAAAATAAGTGACCTGAACGTCTGATCAGACCGTCGTTGTCAAATTTCTTTTGACAGGAACAAAATCTAGTTTAATTTACTGCATGTTCTGAACTAGAATTTTTCATTTTTTTCCTTACATATCGTAAGACACACGTCCAAAGGCTTCTTCAACTCCTAACAAACCACTGAGTATAAATAAAGTTGTTATAGAGGAAAATTACTAATAGATAAACCTATAATCAACAAATGTCACTAAAAATACAACATTATCAGCAAAAGTAGAATTGTGAATTGACTGACGTTAAAAAAGTGGATGCTAACATAATATTCTCAGGTGACCCTCCATTCATCCTTTCTCGGGTCATGGGTGACAACTATGACGAAAAATCTACCAACTAAACTCTGGTTTCCAACGGTTGTCTAGCAAAAGTAACTTGGAGTTATTAACATAACTTTACTGTTTGTATGTTCTACAGTAAACAGAAATAAGCTGTGTCAAACAAATTTCATAATAACCTATTCATTATACCAAACAGATTAATGCTTAGTACGAATAATTAGAGACTACGCATGTAAGTCAATGATAACTGCTAGCCAGATCGCTAAATAATATTATTATGAACTTAACACAAAATGACAACTATTAACTGAGCTAAAATAAGATCGACTTACAAGAGGATTGAAAATTGCCGGGACAACTTCTGGAATCTCACATAAAAGCATGAAAGATTCTGGCAGATATGAATGCCGTTGTCCACGTTTGTCTGGACAGTATACAGCTAAATCTTGGTGATCTTTTGCTAGTGCTTGAAGACGACGCTTACGACCAACCGCCAAGACCCACCCATCCATTTCAGAATCGTCCATAATTACTTTCACTACCTGTGATAATAAAAATAATGAAAGTGTATCTCGGCAAACATATAATGAATGTATGTATTCTACTGAATCCTTTGTACAGTGTATGAAGTCTAGATATATGAAGTTTAGTCCATATCAATTTATGTCAAGTGATTTAGAGGTTAAGTGCTCGCGCAAGAGCGAAGGTCTCGGGTTTAACTCCCGCGCACCGCGGAGTCCGACACTAGGACGAAACGGACGTCCAGCGCTTCAAGGTCTCCAATCGTGGTCCAGCTTAGATGAGTACATGATTTCAATGAAATCCAACAATCTCTACAACTCCTAATTAAAATTTTAGCCTTTGATATAATTGCTATGAACTGAATAACTACACTGCTGGGCAATATTTCTGTTACTGTTTACAACTTGAGATACAGAATAACTCTTCTAATTACAAACAAATCAATAGTTTGCAGTTAGATAATTATACGTGTCTACTTACAATAAAGATCTTAAGTCAAGTAACATCCAAGAGTCAGTACGTACTTACTTCAAAGACAACAATGAATCATAATTTTAGTAATAATTGACTGCATATTATTATCCATTAATTCTAAATGTGGTCTCAATCAAGGTTTGGGATTTTTCTTCTGATTATGAACATCTGCTGAAGATGATATAGACTGGTATCAAGGGTTATAACGGTGATAAGCCATAAACAGTGGTGTAAGTACATCCACAGCCGTAATTCTCAATAATTACCACGAAAGTGTACAGGTCCGAGCTGCTTTTTAATACTTTTACGAAAGTATAAAAAGGTAGAAACTCTACATTATTATCAACAAGTTGAAAATTGGTGAGTTATTGTCAAGAAGTCAATCTGATTTAATTTTAGGTAGTATGCACCAAATGTAGTACATATTCCAGTGTTTTAACATGATAAATGAAGTTTAGCAGATCATTCTAACTTAGTATAACTCACCACCCGGTGGAGAGGACTTTAGACATGCGACCTATTGCTTAAAAACCAATTCATCTAACAGTTAATCAACCGTTAGACAAACAAAATAACAAAAACTTACAATGCTATCATGAACCGGTCTTATCCAGTTGGCGATTGCGAAGAATAAACATTGACGCTTAACTAAGCGCAACTCAATTAGCATTGCATCACAGTGTACACTTCCCGTACACCAAAGAGAATATAAATGTTCTGATTCCTTCATTAACGTCCCAGTTCCAGGTTCAGCTAGACCATCGTCACCTAGATAGTGAAGTTCAAGAATGTAAATATCTCAGTGAGAAAAGAGTTAAATAAAAAATGAACCTAAAATCCATAGTACGAGCAATAAAGTGATAAATTATGCTTTATTTATCCCAAAATCCCAGCTTTTGTCCCCCCAAAAAGATCGTGGATGAGAAATGCTGAAGGAAGAGTCTTATACAAGGAAGTAATTACCCAATGCTCTTTGGTTTTTTAATGGTACCGTACATTATGTTAGTCCGTAATTGAAATCAACAACAAAGAATACATAAAATAGGGATTCATACTGTACATCAAATAACTTACACATCACTAACCTTAACAAGATTAATTCATGAAAAAATGATGAGTTACAAACTATGCAGTTAAATTGTAAGCAAAGATGGGTAGTGGCTAGCAGTGGAATCCAGGACGCGCGTTTCGTTCTATTTGGGACGCGTCAGCTGGATGTACCTGCATCTCAGAGTTGATGATCACTCTGGGACTCGAACCCAGTACTTTTCGCTTCAAACTGGATTCCACTGCTAGCCACTATCCATCTTTGCTTGCCATGCTTGTGAAATAAGGCTATATCGAGGCAATATGCACAGTATGCACATATGCCAATAAGAGACTGACCAGTTGCAGTCTTAAACATCAATGGGAAGGTTCAAACAAGTAATACTAAGTGAATTTATACAGTTAAATGCTTGAAAAAAGACTAACTAACAATAGTTTTATCTCAAGAATTATGTATGTTTAAATTTAGCCACCGATAGAAGAATAAGCTTAGCCTAGTGTGTACAATACAAATAATTCAACAGATCACACCTTTTCGCCCATATTTTAGAGGTAACCTGATGATTTTTTTAAGGAAAATTATTGTATAACCACAAGTCTTTGATGACTAACAAACTCTGGTTATTTCATTGAATTAAAAACTTACCAACTACAGCAAAATTAGTTTCTAATAATGGTTGATGAGCAGAAAACCAAGTATTCGCCAACTGAGTATTTTTAGAACGTCCAATTAAAAAATTCAAGGTATATATCATTAAGGCTAGTACAAAAAGTATTTCCAAACGAAAATTGTCCCACGAACGAGTAAGATGATGTGGAACCTAGAAATATATGAAGTGTGAAGATGTATGAAACTTACTCCCAATACTGAGTTAAAACAAATGTTAACATGATAAATACGTGAAGTGGGGTTACAAAACTTCATTTAACAAAATCTACGGTACAACAGTTTAATATCTCTTAAAACACTCTCCACTTGTCCCAATACACTAACCACAACTCCTTTTTACATTACTCAAAATATCCTTGGAGGTACATACAAGTCAAGCTTTTCAAATGTTCCTTTGTTTCACGTTTTGCTAGAAATATACGGGTAGACGACTTTCCAGTTCATCAGAGCTCATTCGGACGGTAATAGGTGTTAGGAAGTTAGTTAAGAAATAATTTAAAGTGGATCAGTTAGCAAGGGTATCAGAAATTTTTAAACGACATGAACTCAAAGTACGCTGTCTCACAGTGTTTAAAGGACAACCGAAGTCCAAAACCATTTAAAACAGACAGTTTTGTAATTGCCAACAGATAACTGCTCAATGCAACATATAAAAGGATTTTAGACAATTTTCTTCATTTGACCCGATTTTACAAGATGGTATAAAAATGAAATTGTACGAAACAGAAATTCCTCTTTTAAATAAAACTTGGGGAAAGAAAAATATACCACGACTAAAAATCATGCCATACCATTGCACACCAATCAACAAAATCCCACACTTTGGACTGAGATGTAGAACGCTAATGATAACAGTGAAAATAAAATTGATAATTAAGACTGATACAAAACGTGCACTGACAATGTGATCATGTAATATTCACAACAAACTATGTGAATATATTTGATGTTTTATGAATCTTCGAAACACAGAACACAAGTAAACCTTACAGAAAAGTACGTTGGTTAAGGTTACCACAACTGACAACATAGAAAGCGAAAATCAACAAATTAAAAGTAAAATTATTAAGATAAATGATTGAGAATATAAAATACCTTTGCAATTATTAGATTTCGTTTACCACTTTTTGTTTTGTCGGTATTTAGAATTGGTTGATTGGGTGACAAACCCTCAAACTCTTCATCATCGTCAAGTCTCATGTCCTCTGACTTAAATACAAATAAAACCATTATTGATAAAAGTTATTAGTGAGGACAAAATACAAGTAAACAAATGATAAATTTAAAGAATATATATTACGTAGAAATAGTACGTTAAACCTGAACCTTCTTTTACATAGTATTTAAGACTGGAGTCAGTATTTACAGTATCGAGAAATGTAAAATCATTCAGACAAGCACGCTTTATTATTCTTCTGTTAGGGCCCAAGATTTAATGGGAACCACAAACTAAACGTCACGTGAATTCTAAGAGTCATATATGTTACTTCCGTTTTTTAGACTGTTTGTAGAACAAGATAAAAAGGCACATGGATGGTAAATTAAGTTTTGGCATCACAAAAGCAAGTGGACAATAGAGCTAAACACACCAAACTAAGTACATAATATTTCTTTATATGCACACAAACATTGGTACAATGGGGCATCAAATACATATGCGCCATACAATAACAGTGAGGCCAGTAGTAGTTATCACTGATTTGTGTGAAGGCTGTGATACTACCAGAGTGCCCAAACCGAAGCAAATAGTTTACTTGGGAGGCCACTGTCCAAGTCTTTGACCTACAGGTCTAAACCAAAAAGTAGTGCAGCAACGTTAGAAGGTGCGATCCCATGGTAAGCGGTGAACAATAGGTTCATACATCATTTATTCCCTTTGGATCTTGGAGCTAATGGGCACCATTAGTTTGGAACTAGGGTTTTTTAACTTCCCTAGGTGGGTTTTCCGTATCCATCATATGAGAGCATTTTGAGAGGCAGGACGGACTCTCCCCACCCTCATTCGTACCAGAGCATTTGGAGCAAATACAGAATATAATCTTGCCGCTTAAGTTGAATTCTTGATTGTTACTCATACTGGTATGAATATTGTGGTTTGAAAGTGGGATATCTATGCTGAATTAACTTCAGGAAGCTTATACAAATACGTGTCTCGAAAAACAATCCAACTCAACAATACCATAGGTTTGTTTACTAGGTTTAAGATACACTTGTGTAAGGTCACGTATAATCCGGTTATCTAAGCTGAAATTAAACCGGACTAGAATATATTATTTAATGGCTGTGAATTGAGTGCTAAAACTAAAATCATAACGTCATGTTATGTCCCGATAAAAATAATGAATGGAAACTTTGGGATCTATTTATGAGCTAATACTATGCATATATTTTTTATCGTATAATCGCTAAGTAACTAAACTATTCATATTCGTGTCCCCCTTATTATAAGCTTTATTTTGAACTATAAACTATTGTTATATGATTTGCCACTCCTGAATTATGTCCTGTCTATTACTTACTCTCTCTTCTATACACAGCCACATTTGGCTGAATTCTGTCCAAATGTTACTTTCTATTTTATGGTACGATGTGGTCAGTCTGATTGGTATATAAACTCAGTATGTTTGAAATACAATGATTCATATCGCAGACGCTGTTCTGGACTTAACTGGCTGGGCTAGACAGAAGCAGGACCGACAAGTACTCTAGACTGTTCGTACGGTTTCCGTGTGTCACTGTTTCAATCGATAATTCGCTGCTCTCTGACTGGCGGTCTTATCACGTCATACGCTAACAGGGCATCCACTCGGCCACAAGTTATGACACGTCAGTACTTACTTTGACCTCAGCCCCATTTTGTTGTGCAAATATGAATGCAATGAAGTTGAATTTACATATTTCCAAGAGGGCGAAAAGAATTGCGTAATGTCCTAAGTCTATATCTTTAACAAGATTAAAATATGATAGACGTTTACATTTGTTCTCAAAACACATGGAATCAACTCAAAACTTTATAATCAGTAATCAGTAAAACGGTGCTTCAACTGCTAACCCATAACTCCGCATATCTATTACTCACTTCCAATAAGTTATTACTTGATTTCTAGTACCCTAAAAGTTGTGATGACATCTAGAACCAGTAAACTAAACAGTGGAAATATTGAATGACACTCATTTCAGTGACTAGCTATATCAAACGTGATAAAATGAATGCTAGTTAAATGGTTATGCAGGCTTAAGGCAAGGACCATAAAAAGTGGTATTTTGCATTCAATTTCAGTAAAATGTTCATTTTACATTTACTAGGCATACCTCTCCCTCTAATTCGCTATCCTCAACGGCCGCTCCATCAGTTGATTTAGTTGTGTGAAAGGCTGCTTCGCTATCACGATCGATCTCAGTGTTTAGAGAGAAACTACTTTCTGAAATATTTTTATGCACACTCTCAGCTTTGTGTTGATGGGCTGATTGGACAGGAACAGGTTCACTGATATCAGCAGTAAAAGCTACAATATTTAGGAAATTAGAACATTAATAAAAAATATTGACAATAACCTCATTATTTTGCATGAATTTTAAAAAGCCAGTGTACGCTACCAATCCATTCTAGTGTCTTCATCTTTTTCGTTTGTAGTTTACCAAGTCTAGTGATAATGTTCATAAACCCGGCACAAAAATAATCAAGATTTACGTAAAAAGTTGAGCCATTAATAGTAATTAATTTAGGTGACGCAGTAATCACAAGTCAATATCCATTTCTTGCATTGCAAACTTGAGAAATATTTAGTTTATATAGTGATTGCTTGTCTGTACTATTTAGGGTAGCTACAAAATACTACAGGCTACGAAAATAATTTACACTAACCTAGGTAAAGTCAAGTAAATATGTTCAATATTCAGTATATTATTCTTATGAATGAGTACCACCAACTTATTAATGAAGTAGTTTGAGTACAACATCCTTTATCAATTCCACAGACCCACTTTATTACTTTTAATTTATCAGCGATTTTTTCTCGTCAGACTAAGCATAGATACTTTCAAAAAACTGAAATGAACACTTCAGATCCGGATGGAACAGCTCTTTAGAAGTTTCCGGTTTTCATAACGGAAATAGAAAGCAGTTTAACGATACTAGGTATATCCATGAGGTCACCAGTGTGGCGCATATGTATCTGGTGCCCTTTCGTACCAATATGTATGTGTTTAAATAAATAAATAATGAGGTCACTGAGAATAGGACTGAGCTATGTTGATAAGCGTAAACTACCTCACTGGAGCCCATGTGACTACTGCAACCAGTCCTGCTTCGGTTTGGGCATCCTGGCAGTATCCCAGCCTTCATGTAAATTGACTGATTTATGTGGCGCATATCTATTAGGTGCCTTCCTGTGCCAATGTTAGTGTTTAAGTAAATAAAATAATCGCAACCAGTGGTTGCAGATTTCGAATGATATGCCTCGTTTGCAATGGCGCAAGTTCATTCGTTCTTTCTCTCCCCCCAAATTCCGAGATTCTAAATTCCAAAAAAAATTTTCATTTTTATTTTACTAATTTACATTTTTTCCGAATTTTACCTCCAATGCACCCGGTCTACTGAGAACGATTCTGAGCCATGTCACTCAAAGTCTAACCATTGGTTACTATAATTACTCGAACCCAAACCAGGCAATCAACACTGGCAAATGTGGCGCATTCTAATTGCCAATAAATTTACAGATGGATGCCACGCTTTGGTGGTGTCCACCGACTTCGGTGGCTTGGACATGTTCTACGAATGACGTCCCAGAGAATTTGTCGTCAAGCACTATTTGCCGACGCTGGGACTGGTTGGAAAAAGCAGAGAGGTGTTCAGTGTATGAGATGGTGTCGTGGTATGAAAGAAAGCTGCAAAGGGCTGGCTGTTGGCCCTTCCCGACCCCCTGGTTGGGGTCCGAGAGGTGGTGCAACACAGTGGCTAGAAACGTTATCAGATATGGTTCAGAATAGAAGCCAGTTGCGATCCTGCCGAAACCTTTTACTTTCTTCATAGTGGTCATAGCCTCCTTAACTGAAAGAGTTCTTCTGGTTGTACATCTCCGTTCCTCCCATTATTATTCTCATTATTACACTAGCATACACTAACCTGTGGTTACTCTTTTGTTTTTCCTTATGTGCACCTCACACTTTCTCTCTTCCCATTCTCATTGATTTGTGTGGCACATATATATCTGGTGCCAACCCGTACCAATATTTGTGTTCAAATAAATAAGTAAATAATAAAGAGCTTGAAGACATGGCCAAGGAGATAATGTTGAGTGGGAGAATTTTAATGTGATATGGAGAGTCCGTTATGTCAGTTCCCTACAAGAACTAGAGTTTCGTACTAGTCTACAGCAAGTGAAATATTATTTTGAAACTTTTATTTTAGGGAACAAGGTGGACGGTATATTCCATATAATATATAATCCTTACTCGGACAATTGCCAGCAAACCTTACCCACAAATGACCTCTTCAGACTAAAACCGGACTACATACATTGTCCGAAAAATGTGTAAAAATAATCACCGCACAAAGACAGACAAAACGTTTGAAATAACAAAGAACTGGTGGATATAAAGTGAATGTAGAAATTTCCATATTGTATAAGGTATAACAATGAACGTTAGCTGCCATAAAACTAAACGATTCCTAAGGTGTCATTGTCTTACATCTATTCAGTGACTTAAAATAATAAAGTTGAAGGCAGGTATGTATGATCGAATTCGATTACTTGTGACTTTAATGACAATAAGACCGTCATTTTTCACGTAACAAAATACTTATGTCCTTTTGAATGAGGTCAAGAAGAATGTCAGCGAACTAAAAACATACAGTAGCTAAAACTCTAGTCACAAAATGACATATCGTAGACTACTTGTAAACCAGTTCAATAACATTTGTCATCGAGTACTTACAGTCATCAGGATCCTCAAACTCGGCGAAATCATCATCTAGGTTGGCACCACAGACGGTGTTTAAATCACATAGAAAAGCTACAGCGATGAGCCACAAGCAATACAATGGGACATCCAACTGTGAACGAAGAAAGGCTAAAATCATATTAAACCAAAGGTCACGTCGTAAATTTAAATTGACCGCCTCCGAAATTTCCAATGCTTTGTTTCTGAAGCGATGTTACCTGATTTATTTCTTCGAACACACGTTTTTGTTCAGATAGAGATATTATTGGTGGCTGCAATATTTTATTTACTTCTGGTTGTGCGAATCTGCTTGCTCAACTGCTCTGAATTTAATCGGTTTGATTTCTGCATAAATGATCCTGGACTTGCTCGCTATCCAGGCACAAATATTTTGAAATTCTCAATATCCGGGTTTTGTTTCAACAGTACCCAGCAACCTTAATTTCCCCTCTATGCTTTTTCTCCTACGGATGTGGGTGAAAACCTGCCAACTGAACCATGGTGGGTAGTTTCCGGATCCCCTGGTGTATTCCATGGAACTTGAGGTCCTGTGACCTTCTTATTCAGACTCCTAAATACCTTAAAGACCATTTCAACCAAAGACTCTGGTCTTTTTTTACTTTGTCTGAGGACTCTAAGTATATGAATTGTCGAATATTTCCTTCACAAACTTTTGATTTGACTTGGACAGACACATCGTTATTGATAACTATATGGAAATCAAAAACTGGAACAGCATGATCTTTCTTGCCTGTCCATACGACGCTTTTTTTCACTGAGGATTTTACCTTCTCTCTGAAATTTATTACTGATGAAATGAACACTACTTGTTCGTGTAGAGCGTCCTAACCAGTGACCACCCAATTAGAAAGACGGAATCCCACTCTGAGTTTATTTACACATGCTTTTTTAAACTCCTTGCGGTGGATTCGGCGACGACAAGTTCAGGAGGCAGCGAAAAGGTATGATGTGTTAGCACTCATCTCACTATTGAAGGTACGGAATTCCAGTTCAGCCACCTCACGTATTACAATATGACAGGGAAAAATGTTTAGTCATTTTCACTTCATGCCCCTCACATTTCCATTCACATGACTCTGAGTTACTAACTAGAATTTCAACAGTTTGCATGGATGAGATACTTTTTCTAGCCAGTATGTTTGATGAGAGGAGAGAATAAGGGGGTCAAACGTACCATAATGGAAAATTGGAGGGGGGGTAAATTGAATACCACACTAATCTGTAACTTTTATTCAGTCAGTGTCTCAGCCATCCCAGCTAATAACTAATATTTTCATAGGACGTTGTGACTTTGGTGAACATAGATGTGCTATATTTATTTCCTTAAATTTCCATGCTCAAACGTCTCGCGCTTACCTGAGTGAATGTCTGTCACTCACTATTTCATTTATCATCATTATTTTATTCACCTGCCTCTTTATCGCAATACACATCGTCTATTTCGATTCTTAATTTTTAAGTGAAATATTGCGTGAAATGAACCAATCGAAATTAGTCCGTATTTGGCCTTCTATTACCATTGCAGCATATACGGGGTTAACCTGGGTGTAGTAGACGAAATTAAATTCAAGATTCACATTCATTATTTATCAGTTCGTTCAAACAGAAGTCAGATCAACAGGACACTAAAGCGGAGAGTTTCATTTCTCGCTGACACCATCCTCTTTGTGAGTAGATTAGGATTTGAATTCTACAGATAAGCCCCATGAAACAGCACTTTCCATTTACTGTGGAGTCCTAAACGGGAAGACAAATGGGGTACCATACACCGTAGTAACGAAGTACTTTCCCACAGTGTACAGTGTAGTAAAACAATCATCTGAAAATTGTGTTCAACAATAACATCTTACTTTTGCACACGCCTGGATATAAATAGCTTCTGCTAGTTGTTATTATATTCCGGTTTCCTTAATGAATAGCGATATGTGTGTTACTTTGTGTTTTAGTGGCCTGACGTCAAACTCCATTCCGATAGTGCGATTATAGTTATCCACCTATACCTACCATCATTCCTCTTTTATAATTATCGACTTGAATCGCATCGGTAAATAATGAAATTAAATAAGTAAAATACGGAAATAAAGTTTGAGTGATTGTATTTCATGTAATCGTTGATCAGACCAGACAATCAGAAAGACGGGGCAAGGAGAAGGAGAAAAGAGAAATAAGAGGCGCTCAGTAGAGAAGGCCAGTAGAACAACTCACTTTAATCAAGCGTTACCCAGTATTTATAGTCAAACCGAATCGAGACGAAAAAATTAACAAGGCCAAAAGTGACTCAAGAAGAATGAATAAATCGTTCTGTCTCAAAACTAAAATGACCTATTTGGCTCGGCATAAGGCCAAGCACTACAGTGTCTACCCTCACACATTATGATCCGAGGATCGTGGTTGCCTGGTGGATAACTGGGCGATAATAAGAACAGTTAAAAGTTGAAAATGTGTATTAGCCTTCCCGAAGTTTCTAGCTCACATAGTGTATGTGCGCGACCTCGAGCATTACAATGAGATAGTCGTGTAGGCACGTGACCTGTCATCCACCTATATCCATAGATTTCCCTCTTGATAATCAATCCTATAGAGTACTTTGGAGCGATATAGGGAAGCCTGTGTGCATATAGGCACCGCGCAATGCCTGTAATCTTCAACCGTTACTAGTGGTCAGTAGGTTACTGTCACAATGTCCACCCGGGAGAAATGAACCCGGTAATAAATACAAGGTTACAGTTTTAGATTCATATGTTATCTCCATTGTTTATAATACCATGGCGAACAAAAACGTTGATGTCGTTTGACGCTTCAGCTCCATCGTACCTTTTATTTACGAGTGCAACCATACTCTTCCCAACCCTTAAATTAGTTTTGTCCCGATAGCTTGACACGTTGCTGAAATAACAGTAAGAAATGTAAGTCTGTTCACTCCTTGGGAACTTTGGATTTATCTTTTGTCCGGCCCTGCAGACTTGTGCCATCTCCTTCGAAGGAATATGCACCACCTTTGTGATTATATCCTTGAATTTGATAGAACAAACTTGACAGTATCTTCCGACCCAGCTGATTCCTCTTTTTAATTACTTCAAAGGGTAACCAATCTCGAGTTTCAAGTGAAAAAGCGTACCATATTTTAATTTGTACAGTTTTCCGTCCAATTCTCACATCGAAAGCTGTTTAGAATATATCAGGGTCGGTTCAAATTGACGGTCAACATTTGGAAGCACAGAACATGGTCCATCACATTCACAATCAATTGCTGAAACTAAAATGAACATAAAATCATGCGACATGCAAGTTTGTCGGAAGAAAAACAAAAGCTCTAGAGTTTTGAGAAAAATATCGATTGTCCATGGCAATTTTAATATTACACCAAGATCAAAGTACAAGAGACAGGGTTATTCTATAAATCTACTGTTAGCTTTTTGTGACCCACGCTATATTTTCTCTGACCATGTCTCGATTATGAGCGACAGTCAAATGAACTATGATATAATCAAACAAGGGACAACAATTTCAGAATGCTAACTCTGTTAATCGTATAATTAGAATAAAAGCGTTTTATTTGTAAATTGTTGTCTATCTTCCATTTTACAAAAAATCTTTATCTTTCCGTATTCCTTGTGGCTACAGCAATTCAGAAGTCGTTTCAATGATAAGGTTTAAACCGAGTGCTGATGAGTATATTTAAATACTTGGTAGCTCATTAAATGTCAGCGAAACACAGAACGCAAAAACCGACAGGAAAAACAATCAGCTTGTAGGCTAACGAACGTTTGCAGCTGTGGGATGCTGAGGTAAAAGCATGGATGAGTAAGAAGATCAGTAGTTTATTGTGATTTGTATTCTTTTCATTTGCAACGTGTACCGGTCTATTACATGAAAAGCGGTAGAAGTAGAGCAGCTAGCCGGAAATGTACTGATGTACCCCACATGACGCTTCACATAGTTTTGTCATAATGTCAAAGGAGCTGGAGCGTTGGTAAAGCCGGTCATATTCGGTCATTCTAACATTCTATTTTTACTTCCACCATTTCCATATTTCGGCTCTTGTTGTGGACAATGCTGTGCCTGATGTTAACAGTTGGTGAATGGGGTACGGGATGAATGAAAATACCCGACTAAAGTAAAAGTGATATTTGTTTTTATTATTGTTACTTAAATAGTTGTAACTAACCCCGTTGTCAAATAGCACGTACCATACTAGCGCTGAAGAAAATAACTCATGTTCCATTATTCACTAATTTGATCTGGTTTGGCATTTAAAGATAGTTAATTATGCTGTATTCCACTCTCAATTTTGACATAGATATTCCATCTGAGGTACATAATTTCTTGATTGTACTGTTCTGTACCATTCGTCCGTACAGTATGTTTGCTTATTTACATTGCCTATTTTTCTGGTGTAAATGAACCAGTGATCCAAGTGAACTATCGTGTTTATTTAGACATTTCATAAAGTGAGATTATAAACCGGCCTTTTAAGAACTTATGAAAAGCCTTATTTTGATGTATTAACGAGTTTACAAAGTAGGTTTTTGAAACGGCTAGTATCCGGGGACAATTATGTTTTTAATGGCTCGAAGTCATGCAGAAGTTTACTTTTAAAAACCTACGGGGTTGATTTTCCGTCTTCCAAAGGGTAGTCTTTTCCAAAGATAGAAAACTTATGTAGGAAGCGGCTTTGACGTGTCAGATGTGCAATGTTGTATTTGGATTCACCCTGGTAATTTTGTAGATTGTGTTATGGCGAAAGTCATTGTTAGGCTATATGACTGTAGTAACGAGGTTAAATCATTTAAACAAGCAAATGTTTCGCCATTTAATGTAAGCAACCAGAAAATGTAATGCCTACACAAAATAAGGAAGTATATAGTCAAGTTGCCCGGTTTCTCCTTCTTGTGCATGTCACCTCACGATGTTTTCATGTTCCGCAATTTCCATCCTGACCATGGCACTCAGGTTCCTCATCCTGATAACCATATATTTTCCTGGGTAGTTTTCTGTGACGAACTGAAGCCTTTCGGGAATTTGTTTCCTACCATTGCCAAGAGCAAAGCACTGGATAACATCCATTCATTCTTGGTTTTTGATTATCCTGGTGAAGATACCACCAGTATTGTAGTTTGACAACTGTAAACCAGTAACACCTATAACCTAATCGTTCCCCACTCAGTTAGAATCAGAAGTCAGAAGCGAAGAGGTTGGAAAGATATATTTCATGAGTTATCAATATATCGAGGACCGATTGAGCTAATCTGGCTAGTGATCGTAGGAGATGCTTCCCACTCTGTGCTGTAACGTGATCTGGTGTGGATGCATGACCGAACGCCTTCAGCTAAACAAGTCCACTAAAACTAATGTGGTCAGCATCCGATGTCGAGCACTTAAAAAGCTATTGATTTTGGGAAATTATTTACAGCTACACTGGAGTCATGAGGTCCACTAGGAAAATGGGTTCTTCGTACTAATTCCTTGTGTTTGGGACACTATACTCCTTATTGACAAGATTCGGCATCGCTTTTCTCGAAGTCAGACTCTTCAACCCATCTTTTATTTAGAGGTTTTAACCAATGACAATAACCTCTAGGTTGCATCCTTTCAGTTTCGTCTGTAGTTTGAGTAGTCTTCCCGGCTTCCATCTCATTCATGAATTACACGTACGTACATCAATTTACTTTCTGGGTTTTACAAGTGTTATCGGTTTCCTGACTTCCGAGTAATTTTGGCTTTCACAAAGCGGAGTCTTTATGAAATACCTCGACTGCCAGGGCAGAGTTTAGATGACTTAGATGAATTTTTTCTTGTTTCGGCTTGGCATAAAATCATTAAAACGAAGTGTGAGGCGATTTTAATCGCTCAAAACTATTCACTAATATCAAATAATCTCTTGTTTTTTCAGTCTACGTATAATCAAGTGGAATATTAGCGGGTCACATGGTTTCTTTGCTTTCATTGTGCAATGACCTTGAGGTGTGGACTTTGCGTTGTATATTCTTTATTCTTCCGACAGTAAAAAATTACTGTGTCCATGTACTTAATTTGTGTTTGAATCATAATATGGAAAATTTCTGTTGGCATAGTTTGTGAAGAAGTTCACATTCTAAGATTACGGTGACTATTTTCGTTCATTTTTTGGGACGATTTTAGTTTCAAGACGGTATTCAGACGTACTCCTTTGTTACTGAGATCAGATGTCCGCAATTCTATGTCTTCAAATTTCCTCATGTAGTAACACAAAATATACCTATAAGTATTATTAAAAAATAACACTCGGTATGTAAGGGTAACGTAATTAGAACTCGATATTTCTATTACGAGAAATGCATTCCTTGAGTCTCGGACGTAAATTAGGTATCACTATTCAAGTTTCACTTCATCAAAAGATAACATTTTTCTGTATATTTTGGACATCGTTTAAAAGTTGAGATGCTGGTTAGGTTGTATTGCAGAAATATTATTATTTAGTAATATTTCTGGAATAGCATAATTTAAATGGGACACCAAAAACGCTACAGGGCACTTAGTTGTTTGAATTAAATGCTGGCAAATTTTCTCACAATATTGTTACCGCATACTAGTTTGTCTATTTTACCACAGAAACTAGGTTAACGTTTCTTATACTTTACAAATATCACAAAAAGGGAAAAAACAACAGCAAAAATTTTGATTTGCGATATTATGAAGCTAGTCACCCAGATTATTAAATACGTTTCAAATCCACTTTTTATATCTGTACCTGACTCGCTATTTTAATGTCTTAAATACTCCTAAAAATCGTCCTCGAATTTCAGTCGATACCATTTTCTGTATTTCTTGTCCATCTAATATTAAATGAGTCGCTTTAAATAAAGTTGAGACAATCTATTGAATACAGTTTCATGTGATTTATTTATTCATTGTAGTTGTAGTTGCCGGTATGGTCATTTGGATAGTATCACCAGCTCTCAAAATTTGTGTGGCCCATTGTGAAGTATCTGGCAAATGAGCTAACATAGTATATGCTTACTCTGTATACATTCCCTTTAGTGACAGATAATCACAAGATCCTGCGGCAATATTTGTAAATGCTTGATTTAATTTAGTTGAGCATTAGTACTATAGTCATGTACTTAAATTTCAGATGACACTCGGTTGTGAAAATTTGAGACATGCTTAGGAAATAAAGCTTTGTCATTTAGAAACCTTTCAAAATTAAGGACTTTTTTTCGTTTTAAAATATATATTTAGCGTACTCTCAACTCATCGTGTTCTAATATATAAAATATGTATTCGAAAACCAGAAATTTCGGATTATTTGATTGAGAAACCAGAACCATGACACGGTTTTTTGCAGTAACAAAATTCTTTTACTCCAAAGTATAATTGAAATTATTTTTTCATTGGTTCAATGTATTTGTTTTCACAAAAATGCTGCTATTAATTTATGTTTCAGAATGGTGTAGTTTATTTACTTCCGTGCTACATTTAAAGTTCACTTTACGGGATAGAATTTCAGTAAAGCAAACTGTTAGTCATGCCTGACGTACAGATTAAAACAAATGAACCACAATATGAAAACTGGCTTGTGGTCCACTCAAAAAAAGAGAAATATCCCACCGAATCACCATTACTGGACGTTGAACTTCCACATGGTTTGCAGCTTTCTGCTCGACGTGGGCCTGAAGTTGAACTCTATGATGTAGCCGGTGTTCACTTACTTTGTCCACCAGACATAATATCAAATAACCAAAACAGTAAGCATGTATGGTATGGACTTCATTGGTTTAAATCATTCTTCAACCCTAAACATAGGAAAACTTCAGATGATTCACCAGTAGTTTTATCAAATAAGAGTGCAGATATCAAGTCCAGTTCATTTAATGATTTCAATTCTAGTCACTTACCTACCAAAGCACCACCTTGTATTTCATCAAATCACAATCGAAAAACACAAATTCATAATGATTTATCATTGTCTACCCAACATGCTATCTGCCAAAAACAATCATGCATTTCGACTTTAAAGGATAAGTTATTAAATGATTGGCTCTGTCTAAATGCAGCTAATAATTACTGTTTACCACCAAACGTTTATGAATATTATAAAAATTATTTCATTTTAAAATATCGTCAGGCGGAAATTAATCTATTTATTTCGTTAAATCTGGTTGTTTGCATTTTCTTAGTCGTATCTATGATGACTTACTCAAACTACAATACACTACCACCTACAGCTGACTCTTCATCAATTATTCAACACTCATATGCTGTTTCTAGTTTACATTTAACTCATGTAAATTTAATACGTTTAACTTTACTGATCAGTTCTACTGTCTTGCTTCTAATTAGTGTTCTTTTTGCTAATTTGCCATGCATTTCAAAATCATCTCATTCAATTCAACATATTATGTCAAATAAATCTTCAGGTAAAGCCAGTAAACCTCTGTATAGTAAAAATAACAGTATTGATACTGATGATCAGACTGACTCACACAATAGTAACACCCAAGAATCAGTCGATTTAATTGTAGCCCAGAAACTTCGTCGGAATCTTCGTTGGTCTCATGGACTAAGCTACATAGCTTGTATACTCTTTATCTTAGCTAATTTGCCATGGTCTAAACTTTGTCAAACCTTATCAAAGGTACATACAACTCCTTTAGTAGTTCAACAGTTCAATTGCAGTTCCTCTCATGTAGTCTACTCAAGTAAGTTAACGTTTTCAGGAATTTTTCTTGCTTGTTCAAAATTATTCATGAAAAGCTGTTTGTCTTCTATAATATGAAATATAGAGATATTTAAATTTTATCCTCAGGTACTGTGTGAGTTACAATTAAAGAAAATAGTTGTATTTCATTAGAATTTAATACTTGAAAAAATATTTTTTCACTTTTCCTAGGTTATAAGTTCATCCTTTATTTGAAAGTATTATAAACGTCGAAATTCAGTCTATAACACCTGTTTAGAGTTTAGTAATTAAATTACTTATACATATTAGAACAACTGGTCAAAGAGATTTCGCTTGTACTCTGTATTATTATTACGATACTCGCCGACCGTAACTGGTCTTGATTTTGCAGTTGCGCTTGTATATCGTGGTGACCCAGTCTAGCTTTGTTAACTGGAACGCTTATCCCTTTAATATCTAATCTTTCAGGCAGTTTGGTTCGAGAGCGGTAAGATTTAAGGAAGAAGACTTACATTTCAAGGCCAACTGTAGAAGGGTATGATAGCATTAGAGTATCTCCTTCAGACAACCTGTGTTCAATGCTTTTCTACCTCATCACTACCAAGAGAGACAGCTAACAAATGTCGGCCCTAGAAATAGCCTACCTTACCTGACTTCACGGGTTTTTGTCTCCTGGAGTAGGGCCCTAAAAGTTTGAAACTTACACATCTAAGACTAATCACAAAAATGCTGCGTGTGATCGCCCTTAAATAGTTGTCCCTTCGGTACTGGCGTTATGCTTTCAGGTTGCCGAAACCCTATGTAATCCAGTTTCATTTTCAAGTACTTCAAAAAGGACAATCTTTCCACGGTACAGACAAATAGGAAGTAACAGTCGCCGTCAAAGTTTCGACATTACTCAAGATCACTTCGTCTATAATCAAACCGTATCTTCATTGTTATATTCAATGGTCACTAGTCAAGAATGAAAATGTTATGGTATTGATTTGAAGAAGTTTGTATTAATATCAACTGAACTGACTTTGTTTCGAATTAATAAGAATTATATTTTTCTCGAAGCTCCCTAAAAAGTTATTATATTACCAGGTCACTCAAAACTATATTCAATAAATAAACTTGTATCTGTTGGTTGATTGCATTTGGAATTAGTTTTCCTCCTACAAGTAACACCTCAGTAAATCCTTGATATTTCGGTTTTATCATTGTTTTTTCTTGTCAGAATGAAGTATTCTTAAATCCTAATCTATGCCTTCCCGTTTGTTTAGCCGAACTTATGACTAAAAATTAATGTTAGTCAGTGTGAAGTGTTAAGTTTCAAATAGTAAGCTATAATGTATTATAATTTATTTTTACCGATAAACTATGTTCTTGCTTCCAAACCAGTTTCTTCTATTCTGTTACTGTGTACCAATTTCTTCTAAATACGAATCATAGAAGTAAATAAATCCACTTTTTTGTTTGTTTGGTTGTTTGTGCCTATTTAAATGTAGGAATATGATTTACGGGTCAGATTGAAGGTATGATTATGTGATGTTATACTTGAATAATGACCGGTGATTGATTATTCTTCCCTAAAGACACTGACATTAGTATTCAAGTGAACTGGAATTCAAATGTTTTATTGTAATTACCACCTAAAATAATTACGTATGTCACAGTTGGAAAGGATGTGAACTCTCATTTATTCACTACAAGAAATGTTCATTTCGAATATAACCAACAGAACCATTTGTTTTATTCCATTTGTTGAAGGTTGTTATTATTATGAATTTCGTATTTTTGTTGAATTTGTTTAAATTCACTATCGTGAACGCTCATGTACACAAATTTAGGCCAATATTTATTACATTTTTTTAAGTCATTTACGGTCAAGGTCACAGACATGTGTAGGAATGACCTTCGCTCTACAGGCATACTTCCACAATACATCACTGTGACTCATCATTATTGTAATTATTTATAATGCAAATTGGTTGTTGCATACCAAGTTGAAGTTGTTGTTATATATTTTCACTTCTAAGCTAAGCTTAGCATAATCTATAATGCAAATACATTCATCACATATTCCGAACATTTCTTCCTATCACTGTATATTTGTATGTATTCATGTGTTGGAAACTTTCTAGTGACCTAGATTTTAGTTTGATATTTCAAAAGTATAGCCATTTCAGTAAGATAATAGGTTTGGGGGGATTAGTTTATTTTGTAAAATGTTTTTATAATGAACTGGTGGTTAGCTCCAAGGTGCGTTCTAGGAGTTATGGTGATAAGTAATGACTGGTAAAGTTCGACCATCCTTAATTTTAGGCAGTTTCCTGGCAGTGGGAATTCGGTGATAGTTACATAATATCATGAAGTGAGTGAGGTTGGAAACACAGTTCACTGAATTCCAACGAAATGGTCCAAAAGTAGCGAGCTTTCTACGAGACCCAGGGCTCCTGCGTTTTATATCGGATCTGGAGAGTTCGTGTGCGATCACTGTTGAGAAGCTTTAAACTATGACCGGCTAATGCTCTCTGCCTGTCAATTTAAATAAACCAAGTACATCCTGGTAATTTATCTATCGAACAAACAATATTCTTAGATTTCTGAGTTAAATACTCTTCATTAGTTCAAACCTGACTGCAATTTTTCCTAGTTTTATTCTACTTTAACTAACTAATATTGTTCGCTAATCAAACTATTCATTCATACGATTTCATACAAACATAAACATTGAAGAACTCAAGTGAAAATACTGTTATGGTCAGCATATTTATCCCTTTGTTCACCCCTGCGTAGTAAAAGGTGTTTGTGTATTAGATTTAGAGTACGTAAAATGAAACGTAAATGATCTACAATCTTTTGTCTGTGTAGCTGTACTACAAGACCAAGCCAGTTAGTCAAAAAATAACTATTGTTTCTTACGCGAAATCCAGAAAATGGGTTGCTTTCATCCCCAACATATTTATAGTTGGTAGGGCAAATTCTGTTTTTTCATTCTAGACAGCGTGACACAATAAATGGTTACTTCTTGTTATGACGATTGTAAACAACAAGCAAATCAATGCTTCTTTGTCCCAATGTTATTCGTTCACAGTGAAATTCCTAAAAAATCACTATTTTCAATTCACTGAATAATAGGTGGTGGAGTAGGAATCCTGAAACAGATCACTATTTCTATGTGTGACCACTCTATATTGTGTTTTACAAAACGCCATCTTTATAACCTTCCGGTGGAACTGCGATTAACCATTATCGGTAAACTGATACTAACGCTTGCTGAAGTACTAAGCCTACTAAAACCACTTTATTCTGTCAGGTTCCATTAATTCTCTAGCCAATACCTGTTTCATACTAATTACTCTCTAATCAGTTTAAAAGTGAATTTGAAATCACAAGGCCACTTATAATATCACTTAATCTCGGCGCCTCAGCTTAGTTACACTAAATACCCACTAAAAGTTAATAATTAATCACGAATTCGTGTACTCAGCCTTTAAGCACGCTTTGTACTAGTTCACAATTTATTAAGTTTAATAAATACGTCGTTGCTCCACTACCTATTGAACTGAAGTGTACTTGTATTGGTTGTTTAAATCTTCCCATAGATGTTTAGGACTGCAATTGTTCAGTCTCTTGGCATTTGTGAATTCTAGGCGGATTGCATCGATATTACCATTAAGTCACAGGCATAATAAGCAGAAGTGAATGGTGTCTAGCAGTGGAATCCAGGACGCACGTTTCGACTTATATGGGACTCTTCAGCCGAATGTGCCTGCACTCGTGTTGGTGTTCACGCCCGGACCCGAACCCTGTACCGTTCACTTAGCTACTGAGACTGATCATTTGCAATCCTAGACATCATTGGTAATATCCAAGCAACTAATAAATACGAAATAAAAAAAATAACACTTGTGTTATTAATATATAGATAACTGATAACAACAAATTTTTTTATCTCACATCTTTTATGCTGTTCTAGTTTAAAATTATTATGTACAAATCACCTAGTACAGATTGTATATTTACATCTTTGCAAATGTAATTCTTATTTCTTTGTTCCCATACCATCTTTTTCTTTAACTAACATTCACATAAGGGAAGTCATTCACACACACATATGAATAAGCTAAACTATTGAGGATATAGGCTTTTTATACTTATCTGAATACACATATAACAGCGTACAAGGTAGCACGTACACATGTACACATGCATAACATACGTGAGCTATAATGGGATGATAAAATTGTTTTTTTGTTTAAAAAGAAAAATCTCCACACCATCATCATCATCATCATCAGCATTATCATCCGTCTTCAACTGAGCTGAATGAATCATGCTTTGTGTATTTTTGTATTCAGGTGAATAAATGGTCAAAGAATGAAATAACAAAATGCAATAATGATAAATAATAATAGTAATGTTCGTATTCATCGCTGATCTAATCTCTGAACCAGATCCGAGCTACAGTAAAATCAATTTTGTGCATTCTGTTCAATTGTTTATTTGCTTATGTTTGTTAGCCTACAAGAAATATATTTGAACTAAAATGATGAAAAGGAAGAAATGTACACTTGTGTGTGTGTGTGCGTACATATGTATGTGTTATGAACGTGTGTGTATAAATTAAACTGTTAATCTCAGGCCTCCTCTTGTATGTATTTTGTTTGGTTATTTTGCTCCTTTCTAGTATCTTTTTTGCTACCTGAAAACATATTGTTTGTGACTGGTTCAGTTTTTCTTGAAGAGTCGACAATAGGAACTGTGATTCCTAACCGATGATAAACAATAAAGAATACAGTACGAAGTGTTTGCTGTTTCGGGTTATCTTATTTCTCTTCAGTTTAACAAATGGCGACCAACGAAATGAAAAGTAGAAGAGTGGAGATAATAATATTAATAATAGTTATAATTAAACGAATGAAATGTAGTTGGAAAGGAAGAAACACAACTGTATCATGAAAATTATTGAATATACTATTCCCGCGATTTGGAGCAAGATAAAGAATATATACATCTGAGTCCCGCTAACCGACTTAAACCCGAGTCTACAATCATAGATCATAAACGATGAACAGAATGTTGGCACCTTCATGTCTTGGTTTAACCTCACCTAGCTTTGTTCCCAATCTGCTCTTTAACTAGCCTCCGTTATTTGTTAGACCAGTTTAATTCGCTAAAAAGCTCTGTTTTTATGGTGGAAAGCTAGGACTCGAGGGGATATATTATTTTTTTAGATTCTATATTGTTGTGTTTATTTGCTATTTAGAACTTTGTTCAACCTACTTCATTCAGGATAACTTAGTAGTGTCACTAACTTTCACACGGTGTAGACACATACATAGTAAAATAGTTACATTCGTTAGCTAATTTACGGAAAGTAGGACAACATATTGCTACTTACGTCATCGTTTGGTTGGTATAATGTTTTATTGTAGTTTCACTATCAGCGTGAGATGTTTGTAAACAATTATTTAAGATGTTTTATTAGACTAGTCCACTGACATAAATATAGAACGGTAAAATATCGTGGTCAATTCTCTTTATAATTTGTTTTACTGAATACATTTCGAAATGATTTAAATATTTTATAGTGATCTTCATCGTTGGAGATTTCCCCTAACTCATTTACCAAGTACAAATCATATGTTCGACTTTGAGCCACACAATTTATGTGAAGGTTTGTGTGATATTGCCTGGTTACCTAAACTGAACTATTTTGACTAAGTTGTAATACAATAGGGTGAAACATGAATTTTGAAACGATTATATGAACGATTATTATTCATAATTTTATTGTATAATTATTCGACCATTGTATTGTCATACTTTTATATTCTCCTATTTCTAAACTTTCCACTCATAAATCGTTGTTATATGTCTTGTAGATCCAGATTTGTCATTAATTACCTACTTCCCTGTGGGTTTCTGGAGTTTGTATCATTTAGGACTAAGTTATGGAAACAGCCTAATTCCTTGATTGTTTTGTCGCATGATTAGATATTTCAAGTATATTATTGTATTATTAGTTTTGAACCATGATTGAATCAATTACAATAGAGAATTAAACTACTCCCTATATTCGTCTTCTGATTAGCCACTGAGTTAAAAGGACTTCGAGGACCTTAAGGCCTTCGTTGTTATTCATCGATCGATATGTTAGTCGATAAACAGTTCACCGGTTCTGGTGGGAATATAGGTGAACTAATCCGTAGTTAGATAAGAGAGAGATAGAGATCATACAACTTCTTTCCTGTCATTATGACCCGATCATATGGGACCCAGGATAACCCAAATTAACTACTTGTTACTCAAGATAGCAGATTTGAACCTGGGACGTGGTGGTTGAAAATTTAAAGTTCTAACCAGTGCGTTGGAGATGCTGGGTAACACGACAAAAACATATATATTCTTTTTTAAGTTATTTATATCATTAGTTAATGAGGCTTGAGCATATTGGGATTGTGATGGATACTGCTGTACATTAACCTTGAAATTGTCACAATATTAAAGGTTTGTAGGTTTGCTCTTACTGAAGTATGACGTAACCTTCAGGCTGCTCTCGGACATTTCACTGAACGAATGCTGAGTTTTAAACTCAAATACTACATTATTTTCATACTTATTCTCACTACCACTGAATAATGTGAGTAGTTTTCGAAGTCTTATGCTATCCGGTAGTGATTTTAGAACCATATGGTTGCTGAATGCTTTTTTGCGAATGAAAAAGTAACCAGTTTCATTTATTTTTAGAATTAGGGATCGCGTAACGCTTAATATTTGGCTAATAAATCGGATTTAATTCGTAATTGAAATCAACTGAACTGTGTGAGGTATATTTTAGACAAAATTGAAATTACTCAAGCGTTTGCCACCATTATGTTATCAATACAACTAAACTTCTTCAATGATTATTATGAATGCTATTTTGATGTGTTTTAAAATTGATTAGTTCTTCGACAGCGGTGGCAGCACAATCTTTCGATCATGTTAAAATATTAGGGGTATAACGTATCACTCTAGCTTGAAACCTCTCAGTAGTGTTTGCTCTCAGCCTTTTATAGAAGTGAATTTATAGCTCTCAGGATATCACCAGTCAGTCATTGAGTTGAAAGTCTATGGTTCAAACCAATTACCATCATTTAGATTATTGTGTTGAGTCACCATCTGCTACCATAAATGAACTTCCTTTTCACTAACTCCTGGAGGTCACTACTTCTAAATTTGGAAATCCTTAGTGAACGTTCTATTGTTTTCCGAAATATTAGCTTGTAATTAACGCAATATGGGAAACATTTCTGTCTCTTTCTATCCTCAACTTTGTCTTAAATTCCAGTGTTCATACACCAGTCAGTCAGCTACAACGTAGGACCAGGCACACATATGCATCGGTCCAAGTTGTCATACCTCGTTAGCACAACAAGATGAACACCGAATTCATAGAAGTAGTTAATTTAGTGCTGGTAATATATAAAAGAAAGGTTGTATATAAGGATATAGTACAGGATTCATACATAACTAGGTTGGTCACCTGGAGTCCGGCATATATTTCATACTTGACCGTATACACACACTTTCATCAATATTGATTTATTAATTTAACATGATCCCCTAAATAATTAATTATTTGCCATTCCATGCAAATGATTATGATTGGAAAGTTTATTGATGATTTGTCTTTTTATTTAAAATGTCATTAGGAAAACAAACAAGCCAATATTAACGAATAATTTCTATGTATTCATGTGGGTTCAAGTGTGTTTGACTAGGAATGAAGTAATTTTGTTCTGCATAAATGAATGCAACCTACTATTCCCTCATGTGTGCATATATATATAGCATAATACTGACATGGAGTTTTAATGCAAACAATAATGTCATATTCTAACAAGAAGAAAACTTCATACATTGTGTTATATGTATATACTGCAATGTCATCTTTTGAGTTAGTGTATCAAATGAACAGCTTGCATAAAAGTAGACTAATTTTTCAATGTCGTCTAGTACATTTAAACCATTTAAAGTATGAGTTGGTTTCTATATTTTTTCTAAGAAGTCTTCAAAGGTGTGAATTGGTTAAAAGCACTTAATAGCATTTTATCGGCTTTTAGGGAATTTATTGAGGAATCATGAGTGTCCCCTAATAATTAGTAATGTACAGATTTCTGGAAAATATTTCCATTGTTTTGAGTAGTATGAATAATATTCCCAATTTCAGAACTGAATAAATTGCAATGCATTTAAACTCAGTACAACATTCTTGCGATATTAGGATCTGAAGCTTTGAATCCCAACTTCATGTATATAATGTTTCAACGAATGACGATATTGATTGTGTTTCCTGCCTAATACTCTTCCCTATTACCTCATTTAACTTGATTGAGAATGAAAATCAACTGAACAAAAATTTATTTCGAAGAAATGACAGGTCGAAATACACAGAAATTAAAGATATAAGGTTTTATCTAAAAGTGATATGAGAATAGTTCCTATCACCAAGATTTAGCGTATTGGCATTGGTTTTGCAATGAGTATATTAATCGGTCAGTCCGTCACAAATAACCTAGAAGTTGACATTCATTCGTCTGTTCAATTTACCATGCTGTATCAGCGTAACGAGTTGAAATTACCAATACAAATATGGGAGAAATAATATGATGCGGTACGATCAATTAGCAAGCGGTGTTAAAAATAAGCGCAGTTCCAAACAAATAGGAAAAGAAAATCAATCAGGTTTTCAGGTTGCACCAGTCGGAGTGGCTTATTAGCCAATCCAGTTCATGCTAGGCCACTGCCTCTCTTAATAACATATACTACTGCCAAAAGTAAGAATAGTTTTGAAAAGTATAACGATACTAGTTTGCAAAGTTGTTGGTTGTCAATTTGAGCTCTGGCGTGGTAGCTTAACTGTTAATGCGTTTGACTTTCAACCACTAATTGTTAGGTACCAGCCCTGTTCCACTTAATTTGGTTTGAACAACTGAGCAGTATCATTAGCTTTCACACTTGCAGTATGGCTTCTCCAAGTACCTGGAAAATGACTACAAATTCGATTGTTTAAACCGTATAAAGAGATTATGGATTTATGAGTTGAAGAGGTTTCATAGAAGGGATACTGGAAATATGTAACTTATAAATCATAAGGGAACTTTAACTAGTTGTCATTTATTCTCTTTTCCTAATTGTTTTCAGTGTTTACTTTGTTTCTTTTTGAACTATTGTAAAGTTCAGTAAATCATCATTGTCTCAAAAAATCTCTGAAAAGTGGTAATTAAATCCATGAGTATATATATATATACGTGAAATCATGAGTCAATTGAAGCTAGACCACCATCGAAAACCTGGAAGCACTGGACGGCCGTTTCGTCCTATTGTGGGACTCCTCAGCAGTGCGCATCCACGACCCCGCCCCACGAGATTCGAACCCAGGACCTACCAGTCTCGCGCTAGGGCACTTGACCGATAGACCACTGAGCCGGCATCCAACAGTGTTAATGTCTAACTTCAACCATTATATATATATATAATCTTTGGGTTTATTCTTGCGTAAACATTCATTATTCCCGTCATGGAGTTCTAATTTTGTTCTTATCTTTGCTTTTATTTTCAGATGATACTTCTAACTCATTTATCATGGATCAAATTACGATTGTTCATCAAAATAATCTGTTTGATTTGGAAAATACCAATCATTTAATTGATAATCTCTGGTTACTTATTTTCAGTATCATTCTTATTCTTGGATTTTTCGATGTAGATAGTATTTGGTCAAAGTATTGGCGATATGGTCTTACTATTATAATGTCGATTCTATATTTTGTATTATTCAATGTCAATTATGGGTTAACACATTTTGAAACGGTGATAAAAAAGTCGAATTTCATTAATAATACTGATACTGGGACTAATTATATAATCTTTGTAAATTCATCATTGTGCCCCCAGTGGATTCAAAAAGCAACTTTAATACAACCTATTTTATGGTGGACTGATCATCGGGGAATATTATGGCGCACCGTAAGTTGTTCTTTATCAATATTGCTATTAATGGTTGGGACAAGGTTAGTACTTCTTGTCCATATCTTCCCAGTAAATTGATGGCGTTCTTTTAATAAATGATAAATTATTAATGATAATCAACTATTGATTTTCTCGGGCTCATAAACCGTGTTTAGATTTCTATTCTAGTCAAAATTAAACCTCCTACTTTGTCTAATGTTTTCTACTACCACTGATATTTTACTATTTCTACTTCTCTGGTGTCTCACTGTGCTGATGTCGTGTGGCAACTTGAACCGATACACTTATATTCCAAGTTCGTTGAACAATTGGAGCAGGCAATGAGTACTACTTTACTCATGTTTTTTTCAGTCAATGTTCGTGGTAGTAGTAGTGGTGTTGACATCGATATTCCTCTGTAGTTTAGGTTTACGTCTAGATGACGGAAACTGTACAGAATTGTTTCTTGTATTCATTTGTCTGATTGCTATTTTCAATACTTTTCTAATAGTAGTACACATTTTATACCTAATTAAAAAGAAGTTACGTCAAACTATTGAAGGGGAAATTTTTCTTATTTTACAGAATTTAGCAACATTGTGTGCAATATTATGTGCACATTTAATTGGTCAATTGGTTGCAGTATGGACTAGTCGACATCGGTATCGTTTATTTCTTATAGCCAGTTATACTCAAGCTATAATTTTTCGATTACATATGACAGAATCGAAATTGGTGAGTATATTTGAATTTTTTTATCTTAGAAATAAGAAAGTAAATTTGTGATGTCAATGACTTATCTCAATCTTTAAATTTAATTGAAATCATGAACCGGTCAAAGTTAGATAACCATTAGAAATCTGGTAGTATTGTATAGCTGTATCGTCTTAGTATCGAACTTTTTAGAAGTGCACTTCCAAAACTCCCCAAGCAGGAACCGAACTTCAAGACCTTCGATCTTGGGTACAGACTCTTAACCTCTAGACTACTGTGACGGCACCCAGTTTTACATGGTTAAATCTATTCGCTTTTAATCAGAGTAGATTATAGATTCGTAAAGCTACTTCTCAACTAACCCAGTTTAGACAACTGGGTAGTATCACTAGATTTTTAATGTGATAGTTTCTAAGTATAACAAATAGTCAAAAGTGCATAAAAATTAGTTTATCGGAATCTTTCCAGGTAAATCTTCACCATGATCGTAAAAACCCAAATAAACCACAGGATTTCCTTCGTTTTATAATTGATCACTTTAAAAAATAATACATTTATGTTTTTCTATTTTCTGTGTGTTCACCATTAAGCTGTAACTGTCATAATAATAAATGGGACTCATTTACGAGTCTGTGAACTGGGTTTTTAATTACTCTGTTGATGCAATATCTGATAAAGTACAATCTCAGACCTGGAGTAGTCCAGGAGTAGAATAGAAGAAATGTAATGAGGTGTCTAATTCAAGAAGTCGTATCACTCTACCAAGCCGGCCTAAGCCATTGTCTATTAGATGGAGAATAGTTGGTTTAATTCCACTCGATAATTGTAATCAGTAGTTGTAATCGTTGGGTGACTTTGATGAAAATCAATTGCAGTAACTCGAATATATCCCCCCATCTCTTGTCAATCCATAGAGCCTAAGTTTCAATGTTATTTCACATGTTGTAATCCCACTAGTTCACTCCTTTTTCTCCTTCCTCAAATCATATTCTCTATTTTTAACGCTGTTTTTACTATCACTATTACTACCTTGCTATTTATCATTTTTATCTCATCCGACTGTTCTAATATATTGTGGAAATTCCAGTCAACGTACATTTTTATGTTTTCCATACGTTGACTTTCAGTAAGTGACCGATTAAGCTTTGGTGAAACCTGCTACCTTACAGACCAAAATGAATTCGACGGAGCAATAGTGGTTTGTACCTGCTGTCTAATGGTTACTTAACGAATACCATGATAACTTGGCGTGGTGGTCCAGCTTACATGTCATGGTAACTTAATCGAGCTATATTAACTGGAACATTCGTTTTTTTCGGTCCTATCATACTAGAAAGGTTGGTTGAAGAACTATTAGACTAAAGACTGTAACTGATTATCTGAGGGTGGAGTCGCAATGCTTATTGTACAAGAGTGTGATTCAAGTATAGTGTTTCCCTCAGACGACTAGCATCCGTAGAGATGATTCATTCTCGTAACTGAATGATCGGTTTAAAAACGGTCGACCCTAAAAATAGCACCCCAACTTCGCAATCGGATTTCAAGTGACAGCGGTAAGACATTGAAAGTAATGAGCTAACTCACGTAAAATTACTCACAAAAATGCTGTGCGTAGTCAACCTCAAGCAATCGTTTCTTTCGGGTACTGTGGATAAACTCCAAAGTTATCAAGACTCTCTTTTCCTTTCAATGATCTCAACAAGCAGTACCTTTCCACAGTGTGGACAACCGGGAAGTAATATCCAATTCCTTACCTCTAACACCACTCGAAAATGCACTTTACTCACTAATCCAGAGCTATACACACATAGAACCAATTCGTTACTATATTTATCATAGGGAAAAACAAAAGTGGTTCATTGCGTTTACTGTCAATTATTCTCTCTTTCTTTTACATTGAAATCATGTACATTACTGTCTTATTGATTATTAATATTCAAAGTTTATCATAGAAATGTTCTATACTTCACGTAATTTACAAATTTTTTCATTATGATCATTTCTTTTTTCTCTTACGAAAAATTCCATTATAAACACATTAATGTCCATATATTTGTTTATTTATAAATGGATGATAAGAAGACGTGAAACGTAGCGAAGAAGAAGAGTAGAAACAAGGACGAAAGTGATTCCCACCCCCTCTGTTTATTTTTTTTCAGAACTTGTTAAAGCAATTTAGAAACTCTCTTTTGTTTATTTTCATGTAGTTTATATTAGAAATAATTTGATAGATGGGAAGTTTTGTTCTTTTTCTTGTATTCCTATCAATGAAGTTTAAATACTAGCGATAATGGTTTTTAGGTGTAATAGTTTGTTTCGGGTTTTTCATTATAATAATATAACTCACTAGTTGACTAGTGGCTATATGATATTCATTTAGACAATCGCTTTTCAACTCCCGAATTCCTTGATATGATCGAGAGTGGAAAGAGTCCATTCTTGCTATTAAGATACTCTTATGCAGTCATGTATTTTTAATCTCTGCTAGTGAAGTCCTAACCACTTCTTTCACTCGAAGTTAATGTTTTTACTAAAGTGAGCTAGAAAAAAGCAGACTCTTGGCACGTAAATTTGATCAGTAAATACAGCTTATACCGCTTAGCAGTTTTTCTGATATCGTAAATTAACTGAATTTAGAGACTGTGGATCATTTTTCTTCTATCAAGTGTTTCTGGCTTTAAGATATTGAATGTTATGGTTTCTCACTATTTAGAAATACCAAGCTAGAACAAACCATCAGACACGTTTATTAGTAATCACATCAGTCATAGAGGTGTGAAGTAGTTGTCAGTTTGAAGCTTACCCGAATTCCACTTCTCCTACGCAGATGACATAGTCCTGTTTGGTGAAGACGCTGGCAAAATGCAGAGTCTTCTGTTGGAACTCAGTAATAATGCCAGGATGTTTGGGATGCGTTTCTCCCCATCCAAATGTAAATTGTTACTCCAGGACTGGCCTGCGTCAACACCCGAACTAAGGATAGGGAGTGAAGTAGTCGAACGCGTCGACAACTTCACTTATCTTGGAAGTCTGATCAGCCCTAATGGGTTGGTGTCTGACGAAATCTCTGCACGGATTCAAAAAGCTCGTTTGGCTTTTGCCAACTTACGTCACCTATGGCGTAGACGAGATATCCGTCTATCAATTAAGGGACGAGTATACTGCGCATCAGTTCGTTCTGTTCTACTTTACGGCTGTGAAACATGGCCATTAAGAGTAGAAGATACTCGTTGGTTACTAGTATTTGACCACAGATGCCTTAGAAATATTGCTCGCATCTGCTGGGATCACCGGGTAAGTAATAGTGAGGTTAGACGCAGGGTATTAGGGAACGATGGTAAATCAGTTGATGAGGTGATGAATCTTCATCGACTGAGATGGTTGGGCCATGTGTTACGTATGCCTGAACACCGATTACCACGACGCGCTATGATGACTAGTATTGGGGACGGTTGGAAGAGAGTTAGGGGCGGCCAAACCAAAACATGGCATCAGTGCTTGAAGTCACTAACTTCTAGTCTGAGCCATGTTGGCAGATGCAGACTACCTGGTTGGGGTCCGCGTGACTATCGTAACCAATGGTTGGAGACTCTGTGTGACATGGCTCAGAATCGATCACAATGGCGTAGGTGTATACACTCTTTATCTTCCCTTAAACCTTGAGACTAAAATTGCTACATATCTCTCTTCCTTCCTGTACTATATCCCTATATACAACCTATAATTTATATACTACTACCAACACTAAATTAACTACTATTAATCCGGTGTTGATCTTGTTGTGCTAACGAGGTATGGCAACTTGGACCGATGCATATATGTGCCTGGTCCTACGTTGTAGCTGACTGACTGACTGACTTCATTTTAAACAATCGATTAGTATCACTAACCCTCATTTAAACAGTGGTTCAAAGCCGATAAGTGCATTTCCATATACATAGTGCATGACATGAACTGAGTTATGCAACGTTTGCGAAGGTAGTTTAAAACTTTTTAAATTTCGTAACCATACTCTGTGTACCTATGTAGTTAAAATAAACAGTTAAGTTCGAAGTGATAGAATATTATCGTAAGTAAAATTTTATTTAGGTGTCTTGTATGACATTACGACTAAAGTTATCCACAACGTCTTCAAATTTCAATAAATGTGTTCTATCCAATACTTTTTGGCGATTTTCTCCCTTCATTTAGTGGTTGATTGCTTCATGTTAAAGTGTAATTTTCACTAACCTTTCATTTCAAGCCCTAATTCTTTTGTATTTCTTTTCGAATTTGGAATGTTGAGTTGCATTCCTTTAAAATGTTCATAGCAAACGTCTGTGTATGGCTGTGAGCGCTTGAAATGAAATATCCAATAAAGGTTTCACCCTAACACCTTGCAGTTACACACTAAGTAGACGAAAAAATAACAGAAGGTTCTGGTACAGCATACTTATTGAACACTGAAACTTTTTCATTTGACCGCAGGTTGATAACACAACTGACATTCAAAATCACGTAAATTTATTTAGAAAACTAATCCTGCAGCGTCAAATCAATAAGTTATTTTAGGTGAGAATAGAAGGAATGGCCAGCTGAACTAAGTGAATAGATATTTTTGTAAGGAGGGAGTATGTTGTGATTCTATAGTGACCTTAACGTGCTTCACCCAATACTGTCTAATATGGGTTATGAATAAATGTTAGTAATTTGGACTATGAGTTAGTGTTAAAGTTTTCATCACAAATTGACATCAGGTAGAATTCGAGAATTCTGTTTAACCATAAGGGCAAATGAATATCGTGCAAAAATTCAAGAGATCACTGTCGTGAATCAGATTTACTCGTCAGTGAATTATTTAGTTCCTCTCAAAATAAATATTAATATAGAAGGGGTTTTGTGGAGATTTAGTATTTATTATAGTTGAAAGCGTGAGTCAATTGAAGCTAGACCACCATGGAAAACCTGGAAACCTGGACGGCAGTGACCAGTGGAGTTCAAACACGTCTGTTGTGAGATAGGAACTCACTGAAGACAATTGGTGAATGGTTGCTCAACTTCGTGGATCAGTTGAAGTTAGATATTAACACCGTTGGATGCCAGCTCAGTGGTCTATCGGTTAAGGGCTTCGGCTCTAGACTGGTAGGTCCTGGGTTCGAATCTCGCTCGCGAGAGTGGGATCGTGGATGCGCACTGCTGAGAAGTCCCATAATAGGACGAAACGGCCGTCCAGTGTTTCCAGGTTTTCCATGGTGGTCTAGCTTCAATTGACTCACGCTTTCAACTATAATAAATATTAATAGATAAAAATGCTACAAATTGGTCTTTCATTCTTGCCCAACAATCCTTTGATCATTGTCACATAAATGTAAGTAAATTCAACATCTCAAATACTCTCTGAATTTTTGCGTCGTTTCATCATGTATTGTTCAAACTGAAAATATTAAACGACCAAGTTCGTTTTACCAAATATACATAGATATATATTCTGGATAAAGTTCTCCTAATATTTAATAGGTGTGTTTTGTACACTTCAATAAGTCTTGACAAAGGAATATATGACTCAGCTTTATTGATTTTGGTGTTTAATTTACAAGATAAGGGGTTGATTACTATTATGTAGAGTAACTCTAGGCGTAACCAAGACAGTAATCATAATATTAAGAGTTCATTGATATATGATAACAGTAGTACTTCAGTACTAAATGCCACATAACATACTAACCAAAATGATGGATACATACTAAAACAAAATCATAAAACGTGAATAAATAGATAGATAGAAAATAGACTAACTGGCATAGTACATTAATTAAACACTTCCATTTATAAAATCTCATTAAAACAAATTTAATTAAAGAATCTGTGGTGATTATTTAATTTGAAGTGATGTTCCATCATAAAATATCCTAAGACAGTAAATTTAAAGACCATGAAATTGTAACTCATTTGGTTTAAGCCGTCGTAATTGTCAATAGACCTGTAGCTACTAAATTCTTTCTATGGGAGAGAGGGGGATAAGTTAGCTCACACTTTTAAATGAGCGAGGAAGAGACGTGTGCATAATTCAAAACTGTTATAAAAATAATTTAGATGTCTGGTTATCCATCCGTCTTTCAGTGTTCAATAAATGTGCAGTATCCAGAATTTTCAGGCATTATACTGTTCATCTAGTATGTGATTGTCACATATCTATATAAGCATAATTTTCACCCTAAGGTTTTTATTTCAAGCCTTATACTTCATAATACATAGGTTTTCCGTCCGGCTCATTAGAATGCACTACACTGACTTTTTCATAGCAGATATGTATATGAATAACATCAGATGCTTGAAATGAAATCTTCAGCAAGAATTACACTCACAATGAGTTATTTTTTTTAAAGCACTTGCTTTTTTCACATTCTAATCATTTCCTTAATCGAAGTTTTAAAATGAAGTAAAAGCTGATAATTTTGTTACTTAATTTTTCCGGTGTTTAATAACTAATCAAGTTTTACATACAACAAATAACTGATGTTGTTAAGTAGTGTGCATATGCTAAGGCTCACTCATTTTTAAATCTAAAAGATGGAATGCAGCTAGCTGTGCAATCTTGAATGCTCATTTTGTCTCTTTTGAAACTCGTCATCTGGATAAACCTGGATCCGAGCGTTGATGTTCATTCCGAAAGTCGAATCCAGTACACTTCAAACGACTACGCGTTGTCCACTTATCTAGTGAGTTCAGACAGCGACTCAAATCTATTCTATATAAATTTGTGTCATAATGCCTATACTGAGGCAATCTGTAGAGAATCCACATATGCCAAACAAAACGGATCAAACTTTAGTCAAAATATCAACAACGGGATAATCTAAACCACTAGGAGTTAAATTAGTTTTTAAATGCTTTATTTAATCAAGAAGAAGATATGTAACGGATTTCGATAGTCTTTTTTCTATATAGCGAAGTTTGTTGACAACTGAAATAAATTTCTCTGCCTAAATTGTTTGCAATTTCTCAACCTTTTAACTTAATGAATTCTTGATTTCCGATCAGGAAACAGTTGTATCATCCACTTTCACTGTGTTCAAGGCCAGTAATCAACTTAATTTTGTGAAATATAAAGGTGACTATAAAACTCCCATGATACAAATCATCATGCTGATAATTTTCTTAACAGGAAATTACATCACCTTTTATACATTTATATGTGAATTAAAGTTTATTGTTTCGTTTACAAATGAGGACTTGATATATATTTCAAGGATAAATTAATGAAATTCGAGACTTATAGGTCTTGAGTTCGAATCCCGCGAGGCGGGATCGTGAATGTGCACTGCTGAAGAGTCCCACAATGGGACGAAACGGGCGTCCAGTGCTTCCAGGTTTTCGATGGTGGTCTAGCTTCAATTGACTCATGATTTTACCTATATGAAATTCGAAGTCACTGATAAATTATTAATTGAAGCTGTTTTGTACAATGATTTAATCATTTAATCCTAAATGCTTGAAATGTGTTCGATGCCTAATTGTGTTTTAACAGTTATATATAAGTATGGTATATTCTATGTTTATGTAGTTCGTGTTATATTCATGTCGTTTTAAAACGAAGCAGTTTACTCATACAGAGCTAGAATTCATCATGAACTGATGGAAGTTGTAGAGCCTCTGACAAAGAAGCAGCAATGTGTGCGCATGTGGGAGGGGTGTGTAAAAGTTAACTATTTCATCTTAGCTTGATCGGGTTCTCACTGGTCTTGTGCGTCCATAACTCGCTCTCATCGCAATTAAACTAAAGCCACCAGCAACAATAAGTAAACTACTAAAAAATCTGATTACACATTTCATTCCATCATTTATCTGTTGGGGTTGGTCACAGGATTCTAATCCTGTACTCACCCTGGATGGTGAGCAGATTGAAGTAGTTGAGAAGTTCGTGTATCTAGGTAGCTACATTAGTGCTAGTGGTGGCGTGAGTGATGAGATCGATGCACGTATAATGAATGCCAGAGCGGCTTATGCCAATCTAGGCCATCTTTGGCGCCTTCGTGATGTTAGTCTGGCTATAAAAGGTCGGATCTACAACGCGTCGGTGAGAGCAGTTTTGCTCTATGCTTGTGAAACCTGGCCTCTCCGAGTTGAGGATGTTAGACGTCTCTCTGTGTTCGATCATCGTTGTTTCCGAAGGATTACTGACATCCAGTGGCAACACCATGTTAGTAATGCAGAGGTTCGGCATCGTGTGTTCAGGCGCAGAGACAATAATTCAATTGGTGTCGCCATCTTGAAACACCGACTTCGGTGGCTTGGACATGTTCTACGAATGTCGTCCCAGAGACTTCCACGTCGTGCATTATTTGCCGACGCTGGGACTGGTTGGAAAAAGCGGAGAGGTGTTCAGTGTATGACATGTTGTCGTGGCATAAAAGAAAGCTGCAAAGGGCTAGTTTATGTTGGTCCTTCACGACTCCCTGGCTGGGGTCCGAGAGATGGTGCAACACAGTGGCTAGAGACGTTATCAGATATGGCTCAGAATAGAAGCCAGTGGCGATCCTGCTGCAACCTTCTTTTACTTTCTTCATAAAAAGTGGTTCTAACTTTCTTAGCTGAAAGAGTTTTCCGGTTGTACATTTCAGTCCCCCTTATCTTTTCATCCTTTATCTTCCTATTTTCATTATTTTGTGTGGCGCATATGTATCTGGTGCCCTTTTGTACCAATATGTATGTGTTTAAATAAATAAATGGGGTTCGTACTAACGACATGTACAATTACAATGCCATATTTTAGTTTACTCAGTTATCGCCCTATGGTAACAATAGTTTATCAAAAAAAAACATGTTAATTATTATCCTTACATTACAAGTAAAAAAATGGTTTGTCTAGTCAATAATTTTTCGAATAAATTAATTATACCTGCCTAAAAGTAAAACAAATTTGAAAATTAATGTAATTGACAGTCAAATGTTAAAAAACCGTTATCTATCCATTTTTCACAAGTCAAGGTCATTCAATAAATAATGAAACTTCATTATTGAATTAAGAACCATAGATTTGTAAACATAGTATCACTTACTGGCCAGATAAGAAAAGGAATATATTTTCTAATTACTAACTCATAATAACAAAGTTACGTGTTAAGTTATAAGCTTTTAGTATATGCGAGATTGATGAGGCTACAAGTTATGGATAAAACAATAAAACTAGAAATAGCAAGTTTTGAATTTTGGCGCGAAATTCATTTATCCATATAGTTAAAAAGCATTTTGGCATTATAACTGATGTCAGTTTGTGATGAAAAGTCCTACTTTGTTTCCTATCTGCAAATTTTAACTTTAAATCGTTTTTCTAATTTCCCGTACTAAATTATAACCTTCTTTCAGAGACTGGTAAGTCCGTGGGTTGTCTCATGGTCACCTTAGCGTCGCTCTAAAGTCGTCCATGAATTATAGTCTTAGCAACGTTTTCATTTACTTATCAATACTAGGAGGATACGACACGTAAGAGTTAACACTGTACTATGTTATGACTGTGAAAAACATGAACTTCTCGGATTGAAGATATTAATTGTTATTATTTCGTTATAGATGTCTTTGAAGAGTTAATTGTTGTGAATGGTACAATTATTGAATGGGTAATGCTAAACTCAGGCATTCAATACTAGGTAGAATTAGTAAATTTCTTAATAGTTCTGTATACCTTGACCAGTTGAGTTGTAATCTTGCGCTACTTATTATACTCCATTTCCTTTCTCAATGGTTGAGATATGATGTATTTTTCCAATCCTTCCATTTGTTTAATGTTCATAATCTTATCAACTAACGTACAGTCTTTGACTCAAGGTGTCATTTTTAGTATTCCATAGTCAATAGTTGGGCTGTAATAGTTACATTTTTTAAATGAACCAGATGATTATCAAATCTTTTAAATATACACATTGAATTTATTTTTATTTCGACTTTCAACATTTCTCTAACATTTTCTTACAGTGAATTATTAACCTTTTCAATGTATTTTCTATTAGCATCGTCTGAGTAAATGTTTGGTTCCAGCTCCGTTAGCTGATGATTTAGTAAATGATTTTATCAATGGACATTTAAGCTGGAGTTCACCACTTGTAATCTATTTGCGTAATGTGACGTGAGTTTATTACTATTTTTTTTATCGTCATGATTTTCTTCCTCTCTCCATCATATTTCTCTTAGGTTTTAGTCTGGACTCGTCGTTAAGGTAAATATAGAATCTCGAAGCAACTGATTTTCCCTGTGAAATTCTAGCCCCGTTTTATCTATTTTGGTTTACATAATTGGTTAGTGGTTACATCATTAGCCCTTACATAAACAATAAGGCTCTCAGGTTAGTGTACATAAACCTGTAGCAGGAGGTTAGTCACTGTTCGAAGCGCCTAATGATGATGTCTTAGACAATGAGGCTGGATGAAGCAAGTTTGAATCACATAAGGATTATCAATTCCCTCAAGATCTCAGATAAACCTTGATCACTATTGTCAACTGGCATGAAACCTAAGTCCATTGACTATCTTCAACAACCTAACATCTCCGCACAGTTTAAACAATGTTAAGTCAATTAGACTAGTAGTCACATTACGATTTAATCGATAGATGTGATTAGCACCAATGGTTTAATCGTTGGCGACTGCCAATTAAATTAATAAACATTAGTTATAGGATTCTTCTTTCTTATTCACGCTATACTGCATTCATAATTTGAATTGAATGAGAATCGACGTGTAAAAGTAGATAGGATCTAACAAAAACACTTTTTTCTACAGGTTTTATATCAGTATAAAGATGATAAGAATGTTTACAGTCAATTAATCTTATTTTGATAATACAATTATCATATCAAAAATTAATGAGACCGCGATATATGTAATGTGGGAGGTTAACCGGAGTCAAAAAGAAAATAAATGTAATTAGCGCATTCAATGAAGAGAAGAAGCCTTAGAAGTTGAAACACTGGATTACCAACCATCTAATTTAATTAGTATCAATCTCTTGTCATCCAATTCAGTTCTGACTTGCTGAGTTGTAACACATTTAGTCATTTATTCTCAAGAAGTGTATTTCAAAATCATGAATATAAATTTGTACTTGACGAAGGAGTTATATTTTTTTGATGTATTAATGTCATTTTAAATATTCGCGTTTATTATGAGAGACGAAAGTGTACTATACCGACAACCTTGAACGATATATCAGTCAACCAGTTATCAGTGTTTAGTTATAAAACAATTTACAATAATAAATAATAAAACAACAGCGGAAGAATTCACACTTACATTATCGATTTATTCTTTGGGGTAAAGGATAACGGTTAAGTTTATATTATTAAGAGTTGAGTTAGTGTTGTAATTTGGGGTTATCATCGTAGAGGGTTTTCATCACCAACTGGTATCAACTATAATCGAATGGAGTTTTGCCACTATTTTGTTTGCAAACTTAAGAAATTAATTGTTTAAATTGGGAGTTGGGAATTAATGTGTGAAGATACTATCTAGCTACAGTGAATATATTTGACTATGCATTGAATCATATTTAATGCTCTGACAAACAATATACAGTACAAGCATGTATGTTCACTGTTTGGTTCCGTATTAAACATTTTTATCGATTCCAATGATTTCAACAATCAAATATTAATAATGTTCACTTTGTTCATAATAACCTCACTTTCGATTTCGCACAAAATCCATTAAGCACTATCTTGATTCTGTTTGGTTCACTCAAGGCCGTCCGTATATCACACGTTTACTGTAAGAAAACTTCACAATTTTGAACTGTTCCTCCATATTTTTACATATTCCCATGTTAAAAATGAGGTATATATGTATGCATATTGTGGAAAAATTTAATTTATATACATATATGTAACGATAGGAATTGTGCTAGAAATTGGATAACACTAATCATGACCAAAATATTCAATCCTTCCATGTTCTCACGGCCTAATTATTCTTGTAATCGAAATAACTGTATTTCGTATTCAATTAGTTAGTCATCATTAACGTTATGACCTGGCTCAACCATACATCGATCTAACTAACCGAATCTCAAAACAATTCAGTGAGATAGAGAGACAAAGAGGGTGAGAGAGGGAGAGGAAATTAACAGGAAGAGGGAAACAAAGAAAAGGAAATAGCATCATCTTACAATGATAAAATACAATTTAAATGGAACGAATACGATTGAATATTGGAAAGTTAAAACAAATAAATTAATGCGAATATTCTACTAGAATTAACTTCGTACGATTTAACAAACGTCTCTAATTAGGAGGTCTGCTTGCATCTATTGACGTACTTCAAACTGTAACATACTAGTTTTATAGGTTGATATCTCCCTTATCTTACGTAATATTGACATTCATTGGTCGCCTGAATTGACCATGTCTGTCATTTCACTTGAAATATCTCTAATTAACTACTGTTCATATTTGTTTTTTGTTTTCAAATAAGAAAAATTGTTATTTCGTTCTGTCTGTTTTTCTTTTTAAATTTTCCTGTTCTAGTTTTCTCAGTGCTGAATTAGTTGGTCTATCCAATTTAAGTTCCAATTTAGCATCGACATTTAAATCGAACACAAATATTAATCATGAATTAATTTGTCAACAATTCATCTCATTTATCAATGATATCTATACATGTTTTGATTATCTAGCTCAAAATGAATCATGTTATCGTGTACGTTTAAATGCTAATGAATATCTATGCATTGCTGGCTATCCAGAAACTCGTGTGGATCATGCTAGATCATGTATTGATTTAGGATTGAATATGTTGAAAATTATTGGGTAAGTATACACTAATATATATCTTTTCAGTATGGGCTGTGGAGATTCCATTGAAATCATGAACCGATCTAAGTTAGACTACCATTGAAAACCTGGAATCACTGGACAGCTGTTTCGTTTTATTACTTGGATTCCTCAGCAATGGGAAACCACGATTCCTCACTCTGGTTATATATTAATGTATACATATTGATAGTCATTGCGTTTGGGTTTACTTGAGTAATGATGATTTTCATAAGTTATATAATGTACATTATGAGTTAGGATTGCTGTGATAAATTATCTTTGACATTAGGACTGACTTATAAATAAATGCATACATAAACGGGGTTTTTGAAAGGAGGTTGATGCATTGTACTGTAATCATAATTTTATAACTATATGCCATTATTGTGTGGGGAAAGATACTTTGTCTACTGGATCAAATTTCTCTTATTTGCACATACATTCTGGTATTTGATTAGAGCAACGAAAAGTAGGCTTTTTTGAGTGAACTTATTTTTACTTTGGATGTGCTTTTTGGGAAGTTGATGGTCTTATATAAGCTACCTACCTACAACTGATTTGCGACTCAGTCGTTCACGAGGAAAAGTTTTTTGAATTCTGAAAGCTTCTAAGCAGAATTCAATGATGGTTAGCAGTGGAATCTAAGAGACGTGTTTCATCCCGTTTGGAACTTGTGACCTGAATGTACCTAAATCTCAAAGTTGATGTTCACTTTGAGACTCAAACTCAGTACTCTCTGTCTCGAAAGCTATCATGTTATGCACCTAATGTGTCCAGATAGATACTGGCTTGTGCAATGAAGTGATTTTTAATCCATTTGTATCGGTCATTTTTATCTTTTCATTGATGTTTAGGTTTACAATCGATCAGTTACCACTCAACCCTGCCAAAAAGGCTTTTGAATTAACGGCAATGTCGAGGGAATCCTCACAGAACGTATATATGCTAAAAAAGACTGTTCAGTTGTAGTCCTAATCATCAATGGAAAGATTCAAACGATCACTACAATTAAACTAGAAAGTTGTTTTAGATAATCATTTCACCCTGTACGAAAAATCTGTTTACCGTATGTCTGATATTAAATTACAACAGATCCCCAACAGTAACTCAGAATTTTAGTTCACTTTAGTTAACCTCGATTAATAAATTTTAACACATCGAAAAATAAGTTCATTTACCGCGTAGTTAACTAGAGATTTTAAAATCTCTAATTTGGTGCTGGATGATTTATGCTTAAATTGTTTTAAAGTAAACCAAAATAAGACTGTTCAATAGTTATGAATCGTTGACCATAAACTTAGAGGTCTCTTCAGTTTTTCACTTACCTCAAGACCCGAAGGTCCATGAGTTCGATCTCTGATGAACTCGTGAACACAGACTACTGAGGAACCAAACGCTAAAATGAAACAGCTGTTCAGTGCTCCTTAGTTTCCAGAAGTATCCAATAGGCGATTAAATCCATGGTTAATACCTTCCACATTTTCTATATTTATCAAATATCTTTTGTTCTGTGTTAGAACTTTATATAAACAAACCTAGCTCGTTATTGTTCGATTCCATTGTAAAATAACATATAGAACAAGTTCCAATCAATGTATAAAAATTCATTACCAGGATAAATTACTGTCATATTATCTGTGTTAGAACTACAATCATGTACTAATCATTTCAACTAATAGTTTTCATTTATTTATTCTTTACAGATTTTCGTATTCATGCTTTCTTGTAGGCGTGTATAATGTAAACTAGTTTTATAATCATATTTTATGACTGAAGTATTTCAGTTGAAAGTATGAACAGTCATTCATGGATATATTTATTAATCGTTATTACTATTATGCTGGAGTTTATTTCTAATAGTTTTAGTCGGTAGAATATGTGTTATTTACTGTATAACGTTTGTATGAGTGTAAGAAAAGAGAATAATTTGGATGACCTAAGAAATAGGACAAATTTGTACATTGTAAACAGCGAAGTATCCGGAGTCATATAAATATATTTATCAGGCGACTTTGTGAAACTGGTCGTAATTATCGGAAGCTTATTTTATTCCAAAATGATTGAACTGAATCAATATAAACATTCCGAATGCATAAAAATGCAACCAGGCACCATAACAATCAGTGTCGGTCATGGTTGTTAAAACAAATGAATTAGTTATACAGTATGATCATAAATGAAGTGATTTCGAGTGTTATTACAGTTCATCGCTTCCTGTTGCCTACGCTCTGAAAGTATACTATTCGAAGTACCTAAAATGTAAACTAGGCTAGAAGGGCCTTGACCAATCAGGAGCATAATCTCATTGGCTAACCTGAAGCTGGTTAAGCATGGTTTTTTGCGTAATTTTAGATGAGTTAGCCCCATACTTTTAAGGTGCTATCTCCAGCGTCCGAGATCTGGGGAGTAAGATCAAGTGCGTTATTTTTAGTGCCGATCTTTTCTAACTCCCCTCAGCTATAGGAAAGTAACATCTCCAGATGCTGGCTGTTTTCATACTGTTGTACAATCGGGAGTATGGCATAGCTCTTGGACCGTGAGTTTGTTACTTTCAGTTTTATTGTCCTTCAACCAATCTGCCTAGTATGATAGGACCTAAAGGAACAAATATTCCAGTCAGTACAGGTTGATTAGGTCATAGCAACAGGAAAGTCTGATAACCTCATTATGTTTGCTGTCATAGTCGGGATTATTCGCAAATGGCACAACATTTTAAATTAAGGTATGTAACAATGAAAAACAAAGTAGAATATTGATATTCATACTGATTTAGCTATCCCATTCAAATAGTATGATTAAAATAATTTAATGATTATGGTAAACAACTAAATTGAATAATCTTGACAAACGATTTCCTAAAAGATCTTCATCGAGTGATAATTCTCCAAGTTCTAGTAAGAAACTGTGACCAGTGGATTTCGATCACATCCAATGTACGGTAAATATCCTTAGTGGCGATGAATGATGGTCACGCAATATCGCGAATTGATTGGAGGTTAGAAATATAGATTATTAGATACCAATTAAGCAGTCATTGAGGATCCTATTCCCAGTTACAGGTAGGGTCGTGGGAATACAATGCTGGAGAGTCTCGTCGTAAGACGAAATATCTGTTCAGTATTTACTGTTGTTCATTGATCGTCTAACTAATACCACGTGTTTCCGAATAATGAATAGGCCTTAGCATCGAATACATTTATTGTGTTCTACAAATCTTACTGGCTTTTCTTTTTACTCAAAATTATCAAATGTACTCAATCAGAAGCAAAATATAACCTAGCACATATGTACATGTACATGAGTTCAAGTTGCCAAATGACATCAGGACAGAGCGATGAAACTGTCAAGCTAAATGACAGAAAAGCGGAAGTCGTAACAGAATTCGTTGTTTTAGAAAAGTTAATTAATAAGAAATATGTTGTGTGAAGAAAGAATGGATTTACGGAATGAAATGTATGGATTGAATGTACAGTGAATGGTGTCACCTAACTTTTCTAACCATTGGTTGTAATAATCACATGGACTCCGAGCAGTTAGTCTTCACCTACCTATAGGTCTCATTCCAATAGTTAACGACTTGTTGGATTGTTGCTATGTCTATGTTTACTCATCCCTGACTTTCTTCCGATTTATTTTTACATCAAAATACATGAGTGTGTCGAGGTGGGTATTTTTTTTATTTAGGATAGTAAATTTACAAAATTCTGTTCCTGTCTGTCTGTTTCTAAATATATATTTTTTCGATCCATTATTCTTCTCTGTAGAGAGATTAGTGAACTTTCTCATGTTCAGTTGGAATTACGTGTTAGTGTACATACTGGTACAGCTTACGCCATTGTACTTGGCCGTAGTCGATTAGGCTTTGATTTAATCGGTGATGATGTCACATATGTGAGTCGATTGAAATATGCTGCTTATCGTCCATGGTAAGTTAATAATAGTTGACTTTATATATATTATATATCATTATATTATTATTATATTTGATCATTCTCTTTTAATGTATGCACATCTTTAGCGGATTATATCGACAGTACTTGTAGTTATCAGTTTTTAGTAAAGTTAATATTGTGATTAATACTGTAATATAGGACACATGACTCGTCATATACTAGTAATAGTAAATGTTAGTATTTTTCAGTGTCATCAAGCTACTAGGCCATTGCATAATATCTCATTGTAAAACAGTGATTGAAAACTGGTTGTAACAGACTGTGTTTTTACCACTATTGCTTTCTAATACTTGTCTACATATAACAGTTTCATCAATTAATCATGGTTTTGGAGTCAAAAATAAGCGTACCTTCTGAAATGACTAATTCGTACGGGATAAATTGCTCTGAATATATTTTATGCACAACTAACTAGTGTTTGTTTCAGTGCTTTCTTCAACCATCTTTAAGCGGTTATCTGTCCGTTAATATCAAGTCAGTTTGATTAGTGGTAATTTTCTATTGTCAAACATGACAACTTTTATTTTATTGTTTATTATTTATTTATTTTATTAGTCGAGTGCTTACGTCACGATCAACTTTCAATCAATTGCCAGAAGGTTTTCGTGGTGAAGCAGGTCCAATTTTCGGTTACCCAAATCCAATAATTATACCAACAAATGAATCTATTAAGTCTAACCATCATAATAAAAAAACTATGGAAACGTATTTTGTTCAACCTCGGACTGTAAGTTTTAAGAAACTATTTAGTCAGATGTTTTCTGGATAAGTGTAAAACAGATTCTCTCTATTTGTTTCTCTCTGTATATTTTTAGTGTAGTCAATTTGAATTGTAGTATATTTCTTAAACAAATCAAGTGTTATACAGTGGACCACTTAAATTCTAATTAGTTTCAGGTTCGTACTTATTAAAGTTTTGGTAGTCAGTTACTACCACGAGGTATCACACAAAAAAGTATTACTTACTCACTCCTGTTACCCCTCATGGAGAAGCATAGTCCACACACCAGTATTCTCCACCCAACCCTGTCCTGAGCAATCCTTTCCAGTTCTTTCCAGTTGTTATTCATCCTTTTCATATCTGCTTCTATTTCCCGACACAAAAGTATTACTTGGCAATTTGCATTAATTTGTACTTACTCACTAAGGTGAATCGAATTAAATTAAATTGTACGCAAATCTATGTCATTATTAGTCAGGGTTTAACTGATCCAGTTGTTAACATTCAGGAATGATTTTTGATCAATAGTCGTTAACATATGTGCATCTTGTCCCGATTATCTCAATTTAGTTATTATGTTACAAGTTCTATAAAATAGATGGATTTCGGCTAGCAATGGAACCTGAGACATCAACGCTAGAGTGTTGGCACATCCAGTCGAGTTATCTTAAATAGGATGAAACGCTTGTCCTGGATTTCACTATCAGTCACATTCGATTTATTATATATTATGTTAAACTGACATTTAACTAAAGTTAAAATTTCCGTCTGTCATATTTGTCATACTTCATCGTACACAGTTAGGCTAGGCACATATCATAACTGTTAATTACAATCTTGAAAATTATCATATATATGTGGAATCGTGTTAGTGTTGTGAGTTAGGGTTATCACTCGATAGAGTCTTTTCACCAGCTGACATCAGCTGTAATACAAAAAAGTTAGGGTTATGTATTAAGAGTTTAATTGGAGTTTTGAGTTAGTTTTAAAAATCAGGGTTAGGGTTTTCAATATGAACTGGCATCAGCTAAAATGCAATGCCTTGCCACCTTCCTATATACAAACTTGTGAAACTTGGGGCTGAGATTTAAAGTGAGAGGAGGAAAAGGTGTAAAGTATCTAGCTTCTCCAAACACTTTCGATTACACATTGAATCATATCAAGTACTTTAACACATGATCCACCTTAGGAGCAAGTATATTTTATAATTTAGTGTAAGCATCATCTAAAATTCACATTTTGGTTGTTTCATAGATATTTTGTTGATTTTGTGCATTTTAAGGAATAAGTACTTCCAATTTTCACTTGGTTGTTAATAATATACACGTTACTTATCACTGCACTCTAAACTTCTCACAAAATACACGAGGCGTCATTTTTTGACTAGCCATTTCACGGACGTCAGTACATTATATTATTACGGAAATTTCTTGTCACGTCAGAAATATTAATTCCATTTTGTTAGTATGTACGTCTTATTAATTTGTGGTGATCAGGAGTAAAACTTAGATTGAAGGTTTCCTACTCCATCATTTTTTACTTATCCTCTGACAGAACAAGGCTCTTTGTTCTTTATTACATTTAATATCGATTTTTGACTTTCATTGAAAAAAGCTCACAAGTATAAACATGTTTCTTGTAATGTATATGACTACTGTATTATCGACGATAACAAGAGAGGTCAATATTTTCAGTTTTTAGTGTTCTCATTATTGCATCCATTAAACAAAGTACAAATTCTCGTCTGCATACAAAACAGTTTCATGATGAAGTAATTTCATTCTATTTTCATGCACTTTATTGTATCATGTTTAGAATTATTCGTTTGTTAAAAGTGATTTCCAGTACGATCATTTATATCTATCATTATTTTCATCTGTTTTGTCGACTTGTTTAATTTGACCGATAATCGTATGGATATACATATGTTTATTACAAACTAGAATGCGCTTGCTAATTTGTGAAGTTTGCCACTAACCTTCAGTCAACATACTCAAATGATCTACATATTTAAACAGATAATGTGTTTGTAAGCAAAGATGGATAGTGGCTAGCAGTGGAATCCAGGACGCGCGTTTCATCCTACTTGGGACTCGTCAGCTGGATGTACCTGCATCTCAGAGTTGATATTCACTCTGGAACTCGAACCCAGTATCTTTCGCTTCAAACGTCATCGCGTTATCCACTCGGCCACTGAGCAAGTGGCTATCAGGACTCAGTGGC
>NC_031501.1:5991930-6031868 GCF_000237925.1 Schistosoma mansoni | reverse complement strand
AATTCAATGTTTCATACTTGAACTATGTGTACAAAAGTAGCAACATGTGCACAAGCGATCCACTTTACTGTAGCCCTAATATTTTTAGCTTTTTATGTGTGATAGACTAGTTGTTAATTATTGTTATGTTATACAGTCATTCAAGTCTAAACGCAAGCCCGAAACCATCTTCTTAAGTAAAAATAACACTTTATTGACTAAGATTGAATCGAGAATATATGCACACTCATGAATACACATGTTTTTCCCTTAGAAAATAAGGTCGAAATTAAGATGAATATGGTACTTTTTTCTTTACCCCTAATATAGATCAACAGGAATTAACATGTCTCTCGACTAGTATTTACATTTAGGTTGAATTAAAATTACAGTGAGTAATAGTAATATACACGTCGACTTGTAGAACACAACCATGTACTGGGCCTGTAACAAATTTCATAATAGGCACGCTTATTCATTATTCTTAATAAGGACTGACGCTATGGCATTCTATATCTTCTTGTCTTTCACCTATGGAATAAACTAGCATAAGTCTGTATGTTTTAGAATCAGTCTCAATTACTTCAATATATTCGTTGTTTATTAAACATCTAGTCTTTGAACACATTCTATTATTCTGTAAATTTTATTGGTTTTTTTCTTTGTCTCCTACTACTGACAGTATCATTATTATTGTTTTCAATTCTTTTGTTTATTTTCTTGATAATTTTATTTAGAATTGTACCGATTTAAAATGTGGGAATTTGAATAAATTCACTAATTATACCAGGTTTAACATTGTTTATGTCTGTTTGTTTTTATAAAAATTTCAACCATATACAGACCCTCATTTTTCATAGTTGAAATCACGAGTCAATTGAAGCTAGACCACCACAGAAAGCCTGGAAGCACTGGACGGCCGTTTCGTCCTATTGCGGGACTCCTCAACAGTGCGCATCCACGACCTCACCTAGCGAGATTCAAACCCAGGACGTTATACTCAGTTTTATACCATGTATTGTATTTGACAGGTATTCATACTAATCGGCTACTGAAACTGATCTATAGAATTAAACTTATTACGTATATAGCCTACTTTCAGTTATAATACTTACATAGCTAGCTACCTTAACGGAATTAGATGGATTTAAGGTTAAAAAGTTCTTGAAAGTTGAGTGTTTTAACGATTAAGCTATCTGATTCAGGGTTACTGAGAGTTTTAACCTGGATTGCATCTTCCCAACACCACAGATGTCTTAGAAATATTGCTTGCATCTACTGGGATCACCGGGTAAGTAATAGTGAGGTTAGACATAGGGTATTAGGGAGTGATGGTAAATCAGTTGATGAGGTCATGAATCTTCATCGACTGAGATGGTTGGGCCACGTGTTACGTATGCCTGAACACTGATTACCACGACGCGCTATGCTAACTAGTATTGGGGATAGTTGGAAGAAAGTTAGGGGCGGCCAAACCAAAACGTGGCATCAGTCCTTGAAGTCACTAACTTCCAGTCTGAGCCATGTTGGTAGATGCAGACTACTTGGTTAGGGTCCGCGTGACTATCGTAACCAATGGTTGGAGACTGTGTGACATGGCTCAGAATCGATCACAATGGCGCAGGTGTATACACTCTTTATCTTCCTTTAAACCTTGAGATTAAAATTACTTCATATCTTCCTTTCTTCCTATACTATATCCTTATATACAACCTTTCTTTTATATATTACCACCACTAAATTAACTACTTCTATGAATGAATGAACTACTTCTATGAATCCGGTGTTCATCTTGTTGTGCTAACGAGGTATGGCAACTTGGATTGATGCATAAATGTGCCTGATCCTACGTTGTAGCTGACTGACTGACTGAACGACTGACTTATAGATCTACCATTATCCTATTTGTTAATATTTCTATATGGATGCTTTTGCATAAGTGTACCATTTATCCACATCCGTTTACAATTATATAAATAATCATAAAATTCTTTACTTTTCAACTTTCTAAATGAATTCTTTGATCTTACAGATTGATAATTTTCTTATTTTCCTTGTTGCTTGTTACTTTTTATTCTATTCACTATATTCCATACAGGTTAATAAATTATAACGGTCCAATTACTCTGTATTCATATTGATTACTTTTCATAATCAAGGATGTATTTTTCTGTACAACAACTATCATTCACATGGATCACTTTCCAATTATTCGTGCATTTTGATGAACTAAATTCAAACGATTGTGATAAATGCATTTTAACCTTGAATTCTTAACATCTCATTTGCATACAGTCTAACCTCTATGTATTTAATACTATGTGCATATATGTACGTATAAGGATTTTTATGGTTAAGTGCTCTCCGCAACACCTACATATACTGTGTTTAACCTTTGGCAAGGTTTTTGGTTCACATTCTTAAATAGTGACACACTAAATTGAAACAACTGTTCAGTGTTCCATGGTCTTCAATCACATCCTAACTGAAACCGATCTATAATGAATATCGCTTACATTCAGTTCTGTTTATTTTTCTTCTACTGTTTAGTTGTTTCCTTAACTTTGTTTCAGGCGATGACTAACAGGGATTTTTTAAAGATTATTTGTCTATAATGTAGATAAGCGATTTTTACCGACTGATTTATTTCATCTCAAATGTTTTAAAATGTATCCATCATGTGTATTGTCTTTGTCAACTGGAAATGAAATATTAATTGTTTTTTGTTCCCAATCGATTTTTATCTCTATTTCTTTTTTTACAAAAACAGTCTGAGAGGTAGATGTTTTTGTTGTAAAAAATTGATTTTTATTCACGTGTTGCTGATAGAAATAATCTGGTTGAGGATAAACTTTACTCTCGTTTGCAATGTCGACCTTGTACCTAGCAACTAACCAAAGCTATGAGAGGTTTCCCATGGTAGTCTAGCCTTAATTGACTCATGAATTCAAATATTAAATTATTATAATCTCCACAAAACCCCTTTCTGATAATAATTATTTACACTAACATCATACTACGGATATGTTGAGTGTAGCAAAAGTCATACAGCCTATAAATTCTATGGTGGAAATTATCCCAAAATATTTGCAATGGAATGACCAACTAAACGAAAACACAACCGTAATCACTGACTAGGATACAATTAGATGACTAGACAACGTGGAGTTTATCCCCAGCCTTGATTAATTTAATTCATACACTTGTTCTTAGAAAGTCAATTTATAATAGATAGTTAGTCAGTCAGTCAGCTACAACCAGGCACATTTATGCATCGGTCCAAGTTGCCATACCTCGTTAGCACAACAAGATGAACACCGGATTCATAGAAATAGTTAATTTAGATAATAGATAGTATGAAGTAATATAAGACTTTGACAGGTCATTAAATTTCATAGTAGATCATAATAGTCACCTTTATTTTGATTTCGAAATAAGCGTGTAATCAAGATAATTTTGTTTGGATTGGATGAATGTTAAAGGTGCTAAATCTGATTACTTATTGATGATCTAGTTATTTTTATTTTGTAATTTTGAATTTGTACTTCTTTGTGGCAACTCTTTCAGGGGGTTATATCCTTCATTTTTATTGATTATTCCGTAGTTTTCTTTAGTGTTCTGAAGATTCATTCTATTTTGAATGTCAATGTACGTACATTGTTTGTTTAAATTTATATTCTGTGCTATCTCCTAACTGAATCTTTTCTTCGGGAAGTTTATCTTTTGGTGTGGCTGAAGTTGGTAGGAAATGAGGAATTCTGGCATACAGGTACTGTGTGACCGAAGCTAGGAACTATTGCAGTTACACATTAATTTTATAATTGTTATTAATACTCATCAACAAAGAGATATGTATGAAGTGATTGGTATGTTTCAATAGAGCTCAACGGTTAACCGGTGACTCTATAATCAATTTCTGTGTAGATTTTTATGCGTTGTAAAGAGATGTTTCCACTGGCGATTGATATTTATTCTGTCGAAATTGAAAATCAGGCAACACCTGTCAGTTTGTACAGGTTCGCATCCAGTATGTTTGGATCTTAAAAGAATCGCATAATTATTAGATCAAATTTCAATCTAATAGTCACGTGACGATTCATTAATAAAAAAAATTAATAATGTATTTGCCAAGTACAGGTTTATGTACTGGGTTTTTAACTACATAGTGTAATGAAAGCCGTTTGAGTATGCATGGGTACCTCAACTGAATTGTTGGAAATAAGGTGCAAATCTGCCATCTGTTGTTTCAGAATTAAACGCTTTTAACACTCAACCGTCATTCATTATTACCATATATTTAACTTAAAACTCCAAAAGTAAACTATTTTCACATTTTCATTCAGTTTGTTTGTAAAAATTATTTCAGGAATCTTCCAATATTGTTGATACCTTGAATCCAATTGATTTAAATGGTTTACAGTCGTCATTGTCGTCATCAACTGCTGATTGGTCTACATTGACAAATCTTGACTTGAATTCAACAGGTACAGTGATTACTCGTTTAGCATCGGTGGCTTCTATTCTATGCCGACATGTAATGAATAAGAATAATTCATTATTAGATGGTATTGATAAGAATAATAGTAACACTAGAATTCATAATGGTCGACATAATATATTACTTGAATTGCCGTTGAGTTTTTTATTCCATTCTACGCTTGATCATCATCATTACCAGTACAAACAAAAACGACAGCTCTTACATCAAAAACATCACGATGAAGATGAAGAGTCGAAAGCGATCAAAGTGAACATATTACGTATATTATCTAATAAAGAATTTGATTTATTGGATTATTCTGATTATAAACATTATGAACCGATTGTTACGGCTACTACAACATCTAACATGACTACGACCAATGATCAATATAATTCTCATCCATTAGAATCCAACTCTTTTCGCCATCATCATCACCACCATCAAGATCATGACGATGTTCGTCCACAGTTAAATAGTGAACCGTCTTCAACTTCGGAACTACTTGCAATGATTGCTGTTAATTTAGCTAAATCACTTGATGGTGATCAGTGTAATTATGATGTTGAAAATGATAATGACATTGCAAACTGTTCGAATAAATTTGTACCATGTCAAAAAAGAGCTGGGAAATTAAGAAGGAACTGGTAATTCATATTTTGAACGTGTTATTGCTCTTCTTTATCTTATTTCTTTTATGGTTGTATGTGTAATAGTCGATATATATATATATGGAACTCTGTAGCTTAGGGGTTAGGGAGTTCAAGTTTGTGTCCCACCTCACTTTCATCGGTTCACTCAACTGGGTAATAATTTACTAATCCGTATACGTAGTGTGATTCTAAGCCATGCTCTCAAACCTATCTTTGGTAGGTGTGTTACATCAAGCATTTTCAGTCTTCATGATCATCACATTAAAGAATTTGGAAACCTTGAGTGTATCTATGTTCTAGTCTATACCTATTAACATGGCTCAGATCAGTTGTCAATGACCTCATTGATTGATGCCATGTTTTGGTTTGACCCCCCTAGCTTCCTTACAGCTTAATCCTGTGCCACACAACATCCCCCGTCAGGGTAGCCGCTTGTTAGACATTTTCGACAAATGTCACTACCTCCTTATTTGATGAAAACACGTCATCAGGAAAAAATGAACAAGTTGAGAAGGAGTATGGAAGAGGAAATTGAATTAAATTTATTTTTAGGGAAAAGGTAAACATTTGAATTATTATTCAAATTGAGATAATGAAATCAGAGTATATACATCAAACTAGAGATTTAGTTTGATACTGTAAAAGTAATGTACGAATTGTGAATTCATATGGGATCTCTTTAGTTCTGTTTACCTAATGCCCGATGATCAATATCATGAATCAATTATCAACAAATTAAATCAGTTTCTAAATTCAAACCCAGTCCTGTCTACTTTTGTGTGCAGCTAAACAAGTATACTAACCTCAATCAAATAGTCCAAACAACTCACTCTATCTATTTGAATCCGTATTTTAGATGTAGTAAGAGTTGTAGTACCTAAAGGTTTTCCTTTAAAGTCGACTCTGCTACCTGAACTTCACTTCTATGCATACTCATTACCGAGGAATATTTTATGCTTCCATAAACGAATTTCTGATTATTAAAATGAAACAAGGAACGTCGATCGGTCGATGATATACAGTGGTATAATGTATTCGAGTGATAGTTTCTTGTAAGAATATATTATCGGTCTGAAATCGAAGACCACTAGGTAGAAGAATAGATTCTTTTTTTAATCTAAAAAGATGGCATGCTGACACAGAAATTATTAACGCAAAATAATCAGGACAAATTGTTATAGGTAATTGGAAGAAGTGAGTTTGTTGGTCACTCATTTTCCGATCTACGAATGCCTGATTATTAGACCTTATTCTTGGGCGTCGTATTAGTAATTTACTGTTCTTTTGTTCAATACTTGTCCACTTTTTCTCTTCACAAAATCCTTTGATAACTTTTTTATGTGTAGTCCTTCCATAGTCATGGATCCACCAACAAATACAGATGTGAATGGTGATTATTTAAATTTAACCGTCGGTATAACCAATTCAATGGGTACTAGCTTTGCAACGACTACAGCAACCACAGCACCATTGCATCCATATTCTTCTGTTGAAGCAAATGATGCAATTATGAATGATATATATAATAAGAACTCGGATTATCATGAGTTGAATTTATTGCATAATTTAAAACCAATGATCAATAAATCGTTTTTATTGAACACTACACCATCAAATGAAAATCAACCATGTTGGTTAACGTTGAAACAATCAAAGCATCATCAGTCGTCGTTGTCATCTAGTAGCAGTAATCATAGCTTTTCTAGTACGCCACTAACCACTGTTAAAAAATATAATCTTATTATGGATTGCTTCAAGCGTAATCTTCATAAAGTGTCGTATACAAGTTTATCTTTACACAATACTAATATTAATACTACTATATCAAATCATGTAACAAATTCCATGATGAACGATACTAACAACATAGAAGACACTAAACTGAACGACCCTAATATTATGGATAATTACGAAGAACACAAATTTTGTCGGGGCAATAATGATAATGTGACTGGCTTATTGAATTTATTCTGTTTTAATTGTACAAAACAACGTTGCCAACTGGAAAGTGGAAAATCCGTAAATGATAAATTCAATGTGAATGATTCAATGAAGAATCAATCATCACTTGTTGATATATTATACTTTTCTACTATCATATATATCCCATTTTTAATTTTGTTTGGTTTTATACACTTATTAGTTATGCCTAGGTAAGTATGATTTCCTGTTATCCAATGATTGATTTGAAAATATTTTTGTGTATGTTGGTTTCATCCTTGAAGTGATGTCAGTTGAGAAACTATTGAAAATGATGAATGATGCAGATTATTAATTGCTTGTGGAACATTACTTCCTTGAAACTTTGTGATACACTACTGTGAAAAATGCTAAATAATACACAATCTGCGTGCAGGACTTCTTGTCTATAGTTTTTGACCATCTTAAATCGTATAAATTGTACTGAGATTTAAGGTTACTCTAACTAATTGCTACGTTACGAATTCATCGATAGAATATGATCAGTACTGAGGACTTAACAAATATAACATGTGGCTACTTGGTAGTTAATATGTGTGAAACTATGGTTCACTTAACAGTTATTTTGCGCGAATCTGATTTTTCTCAATAATACTCGATCTTGTATGTAGTTGTATGTGTTCACTGCCGCAAAATCTGAAACTTGTACTGGGCGAGACTAAACTATATGGACGACCTTTGAACGAATCTTAAATGACCTTGAGAAATATTAGCCAATCAAAAGACAGTTAGCACACAGTAAAAATATATTATAGAAAACTCAAAAATTAAAGGGAATACTGTTCTTTTACATGACTCAGAAACTTATCAAGGTTAGATATAGGTTCAGAAGTTCTAAAATCAAAGTGAGGGTTACAAACCTGTGTGAAGAATTCAAATTATGATTTACAGTTCACGGTTAAGGTTAGGAATTATACTTAGGGTTTTCATCACGACCTGACATCAGCTATAATACCAAAACTCTATTTATACAAATGGATGATTGAATTTCGCGCCAAAATCTTATGATCACTTCTCTTGTAGATGCTGAATTATCACGTCTTCTCTAAAATCCGTTGTAAACCGACCGTACGTAAGCATCAGGTACCGAACTTGGCTCCGTGACCTTGAAAACCCACGAAAGCTTCTGATTGGCTCGTCCATATAGTTTAGTCTCGCCAAGTTGTTATGAATATGAATATGCTTTATTGTTTTGTATAAAATGTACTAATTATGGTCCCACGAATTAGCAAATGTAAGTTTCGTTGAAATCATGAACCGACCTAATTTAGACCAAGATTTAAATCCAGAAAGCTCAGTACGGCCATTCCGTCCTAGTATGTGACTGCTCAGCAGTACGCGTCCATGATCCCGTGTGCAGGAATTGAACCCAAGACCCTCGGTCTTGTGCGCGCCGTGTCCGATATGAGGCAGTTATTCACTGAAGACACGTGGGAGATGGTCGCGCAACATCGTGGACTGATCGAAATTACAATTGGATGCCGGCCCAATGGTCTGTAGTTTAAATGTTCGCGCGCAAGACCGAAGATCCTGGGTTCGATTTTCCCGTGCGAAATCAGGGACGCGCACTGCTAAAATGTACAAGAAGTAACAATCCCTACAACCCCTAATTGAAAATACCATATGTTTGGTGTTACATGTGTCACGGTTTAACTAAAGTTAGTCTAAAATGAACCAGAAAACGCTTTAAACTAAATGTTGTTTGTGAAAAACAATCCTTTGCTCATCAGGGTTTAAAGGCACTGATATTACCTTTGTGATACCCACTGCTATGGAATAGATGTTGCTGGTTCCCTCGTTTGGTAAAGATTAGTTTGCTTATTTTAAACTTACTAAATCAGCATCATTTATTGACATTTTAAGGGTATTCGTTGTAGCTGTAGAAATAGTTCCCCCACACAAAATAATCGATAGTTGAATATATATTATGTTATTGACAATCACTTTTTAATTTGTTATTCATTATCTTCCTAGTCATTCAAAATAACATGTTACACAGTAAAAAACATTCTTTACTAAGGATTAGTTCAGTAATGAGCTCATTCAATAGGTACTTGAGTATGAGCCATAGTATTAGTGTGAGAGTTAATGATACTATTCGGTTGCCCAAACCGATTTAGGTGAAGCGTTGTTCGAATCTGGGACTTAATGGCTATGAGCCAGTATGCTATTGATCCATATTAGTGCAAATACATATATTAAATGTTCGTATTTGCCAAACTTATTTAGGCTCTGCATAAAAGCTTTTCTCCTTTTATTTTATGAAAACATCCCCATCACTTCAGTGTTGTAGGCTTCGGTGCAACAGTATGATAACCACGAGACTGTATGAGTACTTTTATAAAAAGATGCTATAACATTCACCATCTTCTGATGTTTATCAAATTTTTCCAGGAGGTGCGGTGGTTCCAAAACATGGTAACATAAAATTTTCTCAAAAATTAATGAATAGAGTACTGGAACTGTTAATCTGTAAGGTAAATAGTAATGAAAAATGAAATAAACATATTCAGTGCAGAAATTAGTTAATTCCAGTTTACATATACGTATCTGTAGAAAATGAATATTAATTGTCAATTAGATGGGAAACGACCTGTTATTTCTTATATCATCACTCTCCATGTCTTTGCGATTTTTTTATTTAAACATCAACTGAAAAGACTTGAAAAACTGTATCCGTATTATTTCACAAGTATCACACCTCTTGATTCATAAATTTTTTTATTTAATTCAACTTCCAGGTCCCTTTTACTATTTGTTGCTTCTTCGTTTGCTACCGCCTATATAACCTTACAGCTAGCGATATTAGGAGCTTTTAAACGATTTACGGTAAGTTGAACTTGTGAGACTTCTTTGTTTAAATGAATACACACTGGGTTTTTTTATTATGTTTCCCTTTAATCTAATTCTTGTTCCTATATTTATCCATGGTTATTTTAAATGGTCGATAGATTGAATCGATTTCGATCTGTTTGTTGATTGACCTGAGTGCTAAACTCCTAAAAATTCTGATGCTTTTAGTATTCCCTCTATACAAGATTTCAACACTTTTTCAGTCAGAAGTGTGTCCTCAGTTGTCCACATGCATTGATACAAGCGAAGATGGCATTTGACTGCTAATTGATGTTCATACAGGCTTAGATGAAGGGAGAGTCCACTGTTGGTCATTTGTGCTGAAATTCGAATAATTCACTCGTGCCTGAAGTTTGTGTTGATGATCTTGTTTAGAGGAACGATCAAAGCTTGATGAATAAACCACCGAAATCACCTACCTGAGCTTCATATCTTCATCAACCCAGACCATCTAGTTATCAGAAACATTATGAACTTCATTCAGTTTGCGTGCCGATCATTCAATACTTTTGGTAACTGGTTTTTAGTGGAACCCTCCATTGTGATCAATGTGTAACGAAAAGAATCTACAAATTAGGTGTTGCAGTTTTTCACACCTTGTTATTATGATCTTTGTTGTTTCATAGTTTACACAACAAAGTAGAACCAGCTAGAAAATCATTAAGAAACAGAATTCCAATCATGTTGATCGTGCAATTGTTAACCACCAATACTATTAGGAGACGGTTGCAAACTGATGCAAATTAATTAAAGTTAAATATACAAATCACTGGATCCTGCAGCTCACTACTTAAAAGATTAAGCACACTCCATGAAACAGGAATGTTTTGGGTCCGATTGTCATTAGATTTGTCAGTTCTCACATTTTCGAGAAGCTTCGTCCTAAAGTAAGGCAGCTATCCAGTTCTTTCCTGGTTTCTAATAATTGTCTGGATAAAATCAATTCGTTATGTAAAACATATATTCAACAGTTCCCATAAACGTCCAACATAATTAAAATCTATTTTTTATTTCATTTTATTTAAACACATAAATATTGGTACAAAGGGGCACCAGATATATATGTGCCGCACAAATCTCATTCGATTTGTGTGAGGGCTGTGATACTGCTTAGGTGCCCAAACTGAAGCAGGTGGTCTTTCTTAAGGGGCCACACCCAGAGCCTTTGACCTAAAGGTCTGATCCACAAGGCAGTGGAGCATCGTAAGGAGATGCAGTCCCATAGTAGCCGGTGACCAACAATTGATTCATACGCCATTTGTTCCCTCAGGACACTGGAGCCGATGTGCACCATTGGTTCGGAATCAGGGTTTTTCAACTCCCCTAGGTGGACTTTCCGTATCCACCAACCCGTTTAAAGCTCCGGACATTCGCTTTTCGCCTTCTCAATTTCGTAAACAATAATAATGTCACGAGAAGGCAGTGCGTAGGACTTCTCTGACAGAGGCTATATATTCGCGTGGCCATATGAGAGCATTTGGAGAAGGAGAGCGAACTCTCCCCACTCTCGGCCGCACCAGGGCACTGAGGGGCACTCTACTCGTAACACCTTATTATGTTTTATTATTATTATTTGTAAATCGATTTTCGACTATATATTTAGATAACATTATCTATGAGTTAATTCTTTTATTTTTCTGTTTCTTTCCTTTTTTTGTCGTTGTTGTTACAATTCTAGAGATTTAATTTACTATGTTGTACTTCTCCAACTATATGTGCTCTATTCTTATGGTTAACGGTAATCGTAGCAACTGTTACTACATCATTGAACATGGTATGTTTCAAGTGTTTTCTGGTGGTATTATTATTATTAATATTTTCAGTGATTATTGTAACGAGTTTGATTGATATGTTTAATTGTTTTTCTGTTTACTTGCCTGACATTTGAGTAGTAAATGTTTATCATTTGTAAATGTCTTACTTTTTTGTAAAGCTGAATATCTAATTTTCCTATTGGAATACATTTAGTAAGTAGTGATTGGTGTGTACGAAAAATTATCCAGTTTAAATAGATGTTCAGTGCTATGAAATTCTGAAAATAGAAGGAAACAAATGTTTAACACTTCCCATCTTCTCCGATAGCTTCCTAGCATACGAAATTTTGTTTGGTTGTGAAGATTAATTTTCTTCACGTACTAATTTGAGTTGAAAACCAAAGTCAATCCAATGCAACGTAGAACACAACACATATGTGCATCGACTCAAGTTGCTACACTCTATTGATACAGTGATATGAAATTATCAAAATAAATGCTTGGGGTAGTAGAAGCACTGACAATATCATAAGTAGTAAAAAAGATCAGATATAGGTAATATGCTGTAAGAAAAGTGAATGCCAACCAACATTTTTAGTCATTGGTTATGATTGTCTTACGAATCAAGGGTCAATCCAACAGTCTATGGCTTTATGAACTGATACCACGTCGTGGTTTGGCACTCTGTAGCTTCCTAATAACCTACTTTAAATCAGTAAGCATCGCTTATAAAAGTAAGCGGTTGTTGAAGATACATAAAATATGTCCTAACCATCTCGATCGATGAAAATTCACTATCTCATCAAGTGATTTCTTACTTTTAATTGGTATTCTGCGTCTAATCTCAGCAGAGAGACTTTAGAAGTTTATAGAATGTCCCTAAACTAAGATTTTTACTGAATACAGTGATAACATTAAAAATATCGTCGTGTTTTCAAAGATTTTCTTGTTAATTAATTAAATATATTTTAATTTTCATCGATACTGTTTACTTGAATTATTACAACCTTGCTTAATCTATGTTGCGTGCGAATTCATGCTCATCAACGAGTTGTACCTGCAACCTTAAGGGTACTAATACTCGCTCATGAATTAGAACATGCACAACCCTACCTCACTGTCTGAGTCATGGTGATTAAACCATTCTGACCACAATTGATATACTATAAAATCGTTTCTATATTTCCTTAACGTATATATTTGTTCATTTGATAATTAATTGATATTCTAGGTCATTAACTAAGTGCTGGTAAATTTTAAGCATCAGAAATACAGATCTATATGGAATACACTAAAAAACTGGATTGAAAATAGTTAGCAGACGGAGGTATAAAAGTTAATTATTTACTTAATAAATCCAAGAAATTCAAAGAGCAGATGGTTTTATCTTTGGTAGAATGAGGAATCGGAAATGTCACTCTCCAAAACATAGCTTAAGAATTTGGTAATGTCACTGCTATGCACTTTTCTCTAATCTGTATTTCTTTCTACCTGCTTTGTTTCATCTTGTAAATAATTTTGAACGATAATCGTGATAAAACTTCATGATTGGCAATTTCGAGATATCCAAAAATCGAGTTGTCAATATGTACAGTTTTTTTTTAGCAGAATGGAGCTGTTTTTTCTACAAAAGTTTACTGTATATCTTCAATCACGAAAAAATATGAAGAGAGAAACATTCTTCGAGGAATTGATCCGTAGAATTATTCATATTTGGTTGTTTTGCACATTGTTCATTGTCATTCTTGAATATCTGAATGCTTGATTCTTACTTCTAACTGCTTTCAAGATCCTTGGAAATATTTATATAAATCTTAGACGGCAGACTTAAAACGGGAAGTATGAAAAGAAATTTTACCTCCAATATCAGTTAAAGTATAGAATATAGAGATATATGTAAGCTCATGAGTAATCTTGATATTCTGGAAGCTTTTAGGAGACACAATATAATTAGTAGCAACATCAATAATTACGCAATCTGTAAAATGACGTAATCCTTTGTTTTTCTAGAACTTCCTAAAAAGTTCTGTGTCGGACACTGATTGAACAAAGTATTTTTCAAGCCATTTTTCAATTTCTAAAGGCCCATTTATCTTTGTTTACCATCTATTCTTTCTCTAATTTCACTTGTGTTTATTTTTTCTTTTATCTAACAGTTTTTATGCAGTCCAATTAATGAAGTGAATTATATCAGTGAACCTTACAGTTATAAAGATTTTGTTAATATACCATATGAACAATATCAGTTTCATTCATTCAATAATAATCTTTCCATCTCATCTCTATTAATAAATTATAATTTTAAAGGAAATATCTTTTTACAATCTTCACCTCAGTCGTGGACATCGTCCCCGTCATCATCGTCGTCATTATTATATAACATGTTTACTAATTCACCGATGAATACTATCACTAACACTTCTTCGATTTCTTCTCATAGTAACCAAAATCATAATTTTAATAGAGGTTATGGATATCACAGTTTCTTTAATGATCATTTCATTATCATTGGTTGTTTATCAATGCTTATTTCAACTATATTCACATCATCTGCTTTGTATAGAATAAATACAAAAAAGGAGAAGTTAACCAATCTAAATCATAATGAATATATGATAAGTTATGACATGGGGATAAAATACATGATTATTACACCACAATTAACACGTTTCTTAATTGGTACAATGATATTCATTTTACATATTATTATCATTTTATGGACTGTTCATTATAATGGATTATTTTATATATTACAATGGAATTATGAAAAGTGAGTTGTTTATAGATTTCTATGGTTAATTTAGTTATTATATGTTTATAGGTTGTTGTTTTCTTTCTTTTGCTTTACAAAGTAAACTTCCCAAATATATATATCAGAGTTTTGTGGAGATAAAACGGCCGTCCAGTGCTTCCAGGTTTTCCATGGTGGTCTAGCTTCAATTGACTCATGATTTCAACTATGAAAATACTGAAATCTCCATAAAATCCTTTCTGATAATAATCATATGCTCACTGGTGGCTGACTTCATGAGATATTTTCTGGAGTTCTAGTGAGAAGCAGTAAGCAGTGGAGTTCAACCAGGTCTGTTGTGAGATATCAACTCACTGAAGACAATTGGTGAACGGTTGCTCAACTTCGTGGATTGGTTGAAGTAAGACATTGATACCATCGGATACTGGCTCAGTGGTCTATCGGTTGAGTGCTCTCTCGCGAGACTGGTAGGTCCTGGGTTTGAATCTCGCTTGTGAGGCGGGATCGTGGATGCGCACTACTGAGGAGTCCCATAATAGGACGAGTTGGCCGTCCAGTGCTTCCAGGTTTTCCATGGTGGTCTAGCCTCATTTGACTCATGATTTCAACTATGCAATATATATATATATATATGTTTATTGAATGAAGTAATGAGTAATTTAACTGGTGTTTAAATAAATGAGTGAACTTCTGCTTCAGATGAATGAGTTCACTGTGGTCATGTTCCTTGACCTGGACAGTTTATTGTTGTGTTGAGCAACAGCATCAGAGCCTATTTCAAGTAAAGTGAGACTTTTATGATGATTCCATAAACGCTAAGGTTTTATTTTCGATAATCTTGTTTGTGACTGGTTGACTTACCTTCTTCATATAAATCGATAAAATTGTTTAATTCCGATCTGACTGTTCAATATAAATTGAATTGGATGCTATTCTTCAAAAATGTTTGAGACTTGGAATGGGCCCTGATAATTTTGATCCAGAACGATGATGATTCGTTAGCTGAAGACAGAGTAGTGAACTAGTAATACAAAAAATTAACATTCATTCTCCTCCATTTTTCAATCCTCTAGACACTTCAATTAGTTTCTTGGTTATTGTTCCCTATCTGTGAAAATAATGAATTCTAGACACTAATGATAGTACTTTTTCAATTCTGATTGCTATTTGAGTATCGTCATAGTAAACAAAGGGAATATTTTGGCACGAGGATGTACCATGAAAATGGTATATAAACAAGATATCAGTCTTAATTTGGAACGTTTTTGACCATAATTCTTTTTTTTCGAAACCAAACATCCTGTCCTACAGAGTAGATGAAGTGTAGCTAGCAGTGAAATACAGGACTCTCGTTTCGTCCTGTTCGGTACTCGTCAGCCATAAGTACCACCAACATTCCCTTTTTGATGTTCATTTCGGGACATGGACCCTGTTCCTCTAGTACCAAATGACAACTCGTTGTCCACTGATCTACTCACAGATAAATAATAAATTATTCAACGTATATCTGGACCCAGTGAATAACGCACTGGTACTGGAGATGAGAAATGCTTGATTCGAACCTCAGTCCAAACATCAACATTAGGATTTAGGTAAATCCAACTAACTAGTCCCAAATAAGACGAAACACTCGTCCTGGATTTTACTAATGACCTTTATACAACTTTGATAAAATCGTGTGACTATGTAGGATTATCTAGACATTCCTCACAGGATGCACATACACCATCAAAGTTTGGCCATAATTCCATTCTGAATATCAATAACGGGGTAGTTCAGACTCTTACTAATAATGATTTAAGATTTTAATTTAAAATCAGTATATAATGGAATTAAACAGTTAAAATCCAGTAAATTCAGTCCATCTATAACATCAATATCGTACTAATTTCTTTTAATTTCAATTTTAAATTGTTTAATGTATTAGAATTTGCAGATGCCACTTTAGAATGTTTATCTTGACGACGAGTTTGTCATTAGTGTATGAATAAAATGTTGTGTTTATGTTTACAGTGAATACAGTGCATTTATCATGAATCTCCCCCCATATTCACTTGGTATTGTTTGTGTGAATCTTCCCATTAATGTTTAGGACTGCAATTGATCAGTCTCTTATTGGCAATATATGCATACTGTGCGTATTGACTCGATGTAGTCTTAATTCACAAGCATTGAATCTTCCCAGGACTCAGTAGCTGAGTGGATAACGTGATGGCGTTTGAAGCGAAAGATACTGGGTTCGAGTTTCAGAGTGAACATCAACTCTGAGATGCAGGTACATTCAGCTGACAAGTCCCAAATAGGATGAAATGCGCGTCCTGTATTCCACTGCTAGCCACTATCCATCTTTTCATATTCCCTCCATATTGTTTTTAAACAAATAAGAAATTTCGTTTTTTTTACGTCTCAAACTGCAACAAAACAAATAGCATATCGTTTTCCGAAATAATGACATTCACCTTTTCTTGATCCAGTTATTCGTAGCTTTACATCACTAAGAGAAGTAAAATTGGTTATACATTAATTGAAATGCTAACTGAGAGGTTTGAAAGTTATTTTCTCCCCTGCCCATGACCTTCAGGTTATTTGTTCGATTCCTGGAGCTATCATCGATTTCCGTACTAGGGACAAAACAACTATTCATTTCCTCCTAGTTTTCAACAGTTGTCTGTTATACAAAACCAATCAATCACATATAGTGTAATTCCTAGTGGAGGAATATCTGATTTCTATATTTGCCCAATTGTTATAATGCGAAATATAACGTGGGTATTGCGATAGGACTACACGCAATTCTACCGATTGACCGAATTCAGATATCCTAGTTCGACCCCAATACTGTTCCCCAACTCCAATAAATCAGAACACAGCCGTTAAATAAGAATTGTTTATGGGGTCAGCAGCAGAACAAAAATGGTTTACAGACAAGGCATATTTATACAGTTACGATGACTATTAACAGTAACCAATGGAAAGGAAGGACACGTGAAGGTTATAATTAGGACGACTCAAAATTGACCAATAGGGAAACGACACATGAAAGTCATAGTTAGGACACTGTAAATAATGGCCAATAGGAAATAACATGCGAATTATGTGAAGAGTCTGAAAACATACCATTTTACATTCGAGATAGTTTTTGGGATATTCTTGTGAATATCCTAACACCTCCCCTTGGAAAAAATTAATAGCGACGCAATCGTGGGTTTACCTGACAGTTCTTTGGTTTTCTTCGTTTGCGCTTTGACCTCCTTCGAGGTAACGACGAAGAACCTGAAGAATGTTCTGCTTGGTTAGACGGCTCAGTTGCCTCCGTTGTAGGCATTGGCGGAAGTTGAAAAGTATCTAGCAGTAAGTCGAGGGGAACTCGGTTAATAATTCCAACTTTTTCTTTGGCATCTCTTGGCCGTAGTTGATTATGAAGCCTGGTCCAGATTTCTTTGTTTACTCTGACCTCATACATGACCTTCCCCTGTCTCTTTGCAACTTCACCCTCTATCCATCTATCATACCCATGTCTATAGTCCCGAACATACACTTTCGCACCAACTTTGTAGGGAATTCTAGTGTTCTGCATTCGGGGATTCTGCCGGGTTACTCGCCTGGGTGCCATCGCACTATGGATTGTTCGTAGCTTCCAACCAGGCTGGAGGAGTTCGATGAATCGATTTTGGAGGTCTGTAGCATGCTGTTGTGTAGTAGCAGGAGTTTGTACTTGATTACAGATAGTGCTGATAGGAAGATTGGCAAGACCAAGTTCTTCGAACCAATCTAAACCCAGAAGGTTGAGAGGAGATTTGGTGATGTAGCACGTTCCGTTGAAGGTTGTATCTCTGAACGAAATACAGCAATTAAGTTCACCATGAAGGCGGAGATGACCACCACATGCACTAACGGCTGTCTGCGAAGATGGTTTGATGGGAGGTTGACCCAAGGTTCGCCAAGTTTCTTTTGACAGAATAGTGATATCTGATGCAGTGTCCAACTGCAATCGAACTGGCTGACCATTGATTGAGAGGGTTAGAAATTTGCGTCGCGTGGCGGCATGAGTGTGAAAGACTGCTGCTAAACTCCTTGATGAGGGAAGCTGCTTTTTAGTATAACGACGTTGCGTCTGTGCATTTCGACGACTATTGGGTCGATGGGATTGACAAAAACCGCTTTTGTGACCAACTTTATGACAGCGATCGCACACCTGCTGTTTGAATGGACAAACTTTCACATAATGCCAGGCTCCACAGTGCCAACATGGAGAGGGGGGCTTCTTGTGAACCGGTCTGGAGTGATTAGAGAAAGAAGGAGCACTGGCTTTCGTAGGACCACAGGTTGTTGATCTCGGAGATTTGTTCTGACGTTGGACAGCGTGAACTTCGCAACCACCCTGGCCCCCAGATTGGACCAAAGTGGTGTCACGCTGCAGGTTGACAATGCGTTGATACTCGTCGGCGATTGCATTAAGTGTCAGCGTAGGGTCTTGTTCAAGGCGGTTCAGCAATCGAGTTCTGATGTCGGAGAATTTGGGTGACTGAAGACTACATATGAATACGAGGGATTTGAATTGGTCGTCGGTAAGGGATTTGAGCTTGAACCGTTCGCATTCACGGTTGACAATGCCAACATGGGTTAAGAAGTCATCGGACTCGTTCATGACCAGTTTTAAACAGCGATAACGCGTATTGAAGAGTGAATGATGGTCACCAAAAAGTTGACTGAGAGTTTGAACAGTGGCATCGAAGGAACGGTCTCGTGGGTTCTGCGGTAGAATATAGTTGCAATACTTATCAAGCTCTGATGGACCAAGTTTTCGAAGGAGAAGACGCACCTTCCACGAATCATCTCTGTCAGCAAGGTCGACTTTAAAAAGATCTTCATAACGTCTGAACCAGGTATCAAATGTAATATTGGCATCAGGATCATAAAGAAACTCTGAAATACTACTGGTAATACCGTCGACTGATTGAGGGATTGTTGGTGTACATGAGACTCGGGAAGAGATCTGCGTCTGAGTAAACATCTCCATCAGCTTCAGCTGTTGCTTGAACAATTCTTCTAATTTAACTGGATCCATAGCTAGTCAGCAACTTGTTTGCAAAATCTCCGTCGCCAAATTGTTATAACGCGAAATATAACGTGGGTATTGCGATAGGACTACACGCAATTCTACCGATTGACCGAATTCAGATATCCTAGTTCGACCCCAATACTGTTCCCCAACTCCAATAAATCAGAACACAGCCGTTAAATAAGAATTGTTTATGGGGTCAGCAGCAGAACAAAAATGGTTTACAGACAAGGCATATTTATACAGTTACGATGACTATTAACAGTAACCAATGGAAAGGAAGGACACGTGAAGGTTATAATTAGGACGACTCAAAATTGACCAATAGGGAAACGACACATGAAAGTCATAGTTAGGACACTGTAAATAATGGCCAATAGGAAATAACATGCGAATTATGTGAAGAGTCTGAAAACATACCATTTTACATTCGAGATAGTTTTTGGGATATTCTTGTGAATATCCTAACACCAATACATTGTACTAATGACCTGTTAAAACTAATCTTGTTTAAAATTAAATGATTGACTAAAACCAATCAGCAGGAAATCCAGATAATCATCTGTAAAATAAACAAAATGTTTTCATTAATGAATTCACTAATTTATTGAATATGTGCTTACACTATTGTTATTTGTTACTATACCATGTTGTATTGTATGCTATACTTAAATCGTATTTCATAATGGTTGTTATTCTTATCTATGCATATATTTTTATATAGACATGATAGTAATCATCTATTTCAAGGAACATCTATTCAACAGAAATTGTTTATTCCAAATTTTGTACAAAGTTTATTTGCTCAATTCAGCTTCTTATTATTGGCTATTCTATTACCGCGAAGTTTAGAATATCAATGTAGATTAATGCATCAATGGAAAATGAAAGTATGTCATATATATTATGGGGGGGGGTTCTTTTTTAAATGTTTGATGACAATTTTATCTTTTGTATATAAGATCTTTTGAATTGTATATATAAAAATAGATAGTCAAATGTTCTTATAGAAGTATAAGATCGGTTGTTATTTTTCAGTCGATGTCAACATCATGTGAAGATATTTGGAAGTCACTTAAGAAGGAAACTGAATTAGGGGTGTTCTTGATGAAATTGAATTTGTAACTATCAAATTTATGGAACATCTACCTGAAAGCCGGTTACATACAGCCGTTTTGAGCGTAGTTTTTGATGTCATCGATTTGTAATTTTCCGACTTTAGTTTCTTTGGTGTGCTGTCACAGTAAGGAAATATCTTCAGGGTGTCTGAATGTTTTAAGAAGATATGTTACTATCATCATATATAAAATCATTTGACAATGTGAATCTGCCCTCGGAGTCAAAGTCTCTGCTTTTACACTTGTTATGCTTCAAACAATGTCGGTATGGTGGTAGGACCTAAAGAAATGAAACTTTTAATTATGATTACTCAATTCGGTCTTCGTGATATGCATGTCTAAATACTGACTTAAAGATGGCCTTCAGAACAATATCAGATTAATTCGTTTTTGTATTGATTGTTTGAATCTTCCCATTGATGTTTAGGGCGGCAATTAATCAGTCTTTTATTGGAATATGTGCATCCTACGTGGATCGCCTCAATATTGCCTTAAGTCACTAGCAATATTGAAGGAGATGGATGGATTCGAATGCATCCAGATGACGAGTCCCAAATGGGACGAAACCTGCGTCCTGGGTTCCACTAATAGTCACCATCATCTTTACATATAACAATATCAGATTGTTTTTTTCGATTTCTTGTATACATACAGGTTTGTTTCACATCAAAAATTTCATCGTCAAAATAAAAGTAAACAGACATGTAGTTAAGTTGCTTAATTTTAAACTGTCAAGTTACTGATATGTAAGGAGATTTTTGATGTTTTTTGATGATGAGCCCATTTCGGCTGCTAAAATATTGAATAGAATGATGATTGATGGGTTGTACGCTTTCATACTATATGGTTAACTGACAGTTAGTCAAAAAATCGAATTATCAACATAAGCTTCTAAGTGAACTGATACCAAAGACAATCAACTGTTCAACAGAAAATATGTCTTCTGTAGTAAGATGACATGCTTACGTACAAAATGTTGGTTACACAATTGTACGTGATTCGAAGTTATTTTAGACATAGGTGATAAGTAAAAAACTTGATGTTTTTAGGTTTAGGACTTAACTTTCTGTGGCACTCTTGGTACCAGTGATAATTTACTGAGTTGTGCTCCGAGCTTTAGGATTTTTTCATGGATGTTTCATCATTATTGTTTTGTCAAATAGAATAGTATTTTAGCATGCTCTCTATGAAAATTCATTCGACGCTACTGTGGACTTTAAGAATGATTCGAATAAAATAATGAGTTAGTATGACGCAATAGCCAGATACCAGTTTATATGCTTGAATTTCAGCCTTGATGGGTTTTTTTTCTGGAAGGGACAATTACTAACCTGACTAATGTAAACTTCTATATTGGGTTGAGGGTATCAGTGGTCACGTTCTGCTGCAATGTGGCGCATATATATCTGGTGCCCCCTTGTACAAATATTTATGTGTTCAAATAAATCACTAATCTATTCATTCTCTAACTTCGTCTAATTTTTACGTTTTAAAATAATTCCATATGTTCCACTCTTACGGTGGTATATGCTTCTATCAGGTGCTACAATATTTATCAATGACTAACTAACCTTAATATTGCTTTTCTACAGGTTAAACAGTTATCACACACACACAGTTATTTACTTATCAATGAACGTGAACATTCTAGTTCGATAAATATCTAGATATCCTCCATTCCACCAATTACCCTGTCTACAGTTAAAATTATATATGTATCTGTTCAATGCTGTTAATTGTTTTCATCCCATAGGTTATTTTATAAATGAATGACTTTCAGCATAATTTATAGTGAAATGACACAGAGTAATATGGGCTTAATGATTGTTGGCAATTGTGAAAACCAGTATTATATAGTATTTCTCATTTCTTAATAGAAACAAAGTTAAGTAACCTGGCATTGTATATAGTGAAGTTGACCTTTTATACACATAAAAACGTTGTTAGCAACTCCATTTTTAGTTGTAGCATTCATCTTCAGTTGATATAGGTTGCTGTACTGTGGTGTGTGCTAGTGATATCGACAGATATAAATAGTATGTATCATCAATCTAAAGTGAAATGCCTGGCGGCACAAGGTTAAGAAGATCGAAGAAGAGAGAACGAGAACAGAGAATGATTAGTGTGGAAACGAAGGAACAATAAAGTCTGAGACGATTGACTAGTATTTTGCAAATGAAGTATTTACTGTATAGTTCTCAGATTTTACTAAGGGATTCTGAAATTTTGTGTTCAAATATATCCAATTGTCTTCACTTGTACTCTTATTCACTACAGTACCATTCAAAGTTAAGTAGAATATTTGGAAATTTTCGTCGTTTAAATATGGGAATTTCCTTCTACTTACAACCCTGGTAAAGATTGAAAATCAACCGATATTGTTTCATGTTGTAAGCGGTACTCTTACGTCCATTAATGATATACATTTTCAACGTAAACTGGTTCACAAAGATCCTGAGTTCGATCGCTTATTCAGAGCCATTGTTTTCCAGTGCTGAAGAGCATCCCATGCTAAAATGAAACAACTCTCCAGTTATACCTCGTTCTCAATCATACTCCCATTGAGGGTAATGTATAACGAAAACTGTCTCTAAATTAATGTCATAAACTTCTCAGTCGAACTGCTTTTTTTGCATTGATGTTATAATAATAATTATTATTTATTCTTAATTCATATAGAGTCAATCTACTTTGGAGAAGTTATCATTGACAAGTTCAGCATTGGCACGTCTACTAGTTTCTATTGTACCACGCTTTGTGATAGCTAAAATATCATGTCCAGAGAGGGCAATAGAAATCTACAGTAAATCTCATCAGAATATCGGTTTAGTTTTAATAAATTTTATTGTAATTCCATCAAAGCCATTAGTAACACAACAACAAAAGCAAACATCTGATTCATCTTATAACAGTACTGCGTCGGCAACAATGAATAATTCAGAATCCAAGTCAAAAACACAAGTAAACAATGAAGAGCCAACAGAGATCGCTGATCGAGTACGTTTATTAAATCGTGTTATTCATTTGGTTGATTCACTTGCTCTCGGACAACAGAAACAAACCGGGGCAACATTAGATGTTCCAGGAGAAAATACCATGAATGAACGAGAGAGTGACAATAGTAATACATTAAATAAAAATGCAAAGGATAATGAAAAATTATTTTCGTCATTATTATCGTCGTCATCATCATCAACACCTTCACAGACTGTATCGTCTAAATTAAATCTAATTAAAGTTTATGCAGGAGGAACAATGGTTGGATATGCGACTGGACTTGGAACACATGAAGAGTCTGTAAGTAAATTGATTTTCAGATATATTTTTATTTAACAGAAAATTAATATTTAATTGATGATATGCATGTATTTTGTAATGCATAAAGTATACTCTCAATTGATGATTTCTTTATTGTGGGAAGTTATATTGTAATGTGTTAGGTGGTGGAAATTAGTCAACAGGAAACCCTACTCTATCTAGGTTTCGTACTTTTTAACATTAGTCCACAAGACCCACCTATAGTCTTCAGGGAAATGGTTTCATGTGGCATATCCGTTTCCGCATCACCCAGCTGCACAATTTAGTTACAGAATTGTTGCTGCTCCTAAAGTATGAAAAATCAGGACAGCATATATAAACGAACAATATTGTTTTCAATTAGATTATCATCAGGCTTTACGTTACATGGGTATATGAAAATATTCAACCAGTCGAAGCAATTTATAGGTAAAATATCACAATGAAATGGATTTCTTAACTATACATAGTACAAATTGATGAAAAGAAGACAGATGAACTAGTACTGATAAGAATAATAAAATATTGAAAATTCCGGTCAATGGTTTAACATAGGAAGTAGGTCAAACTTGCACAAATAGGCTTTAAAATAATAGTCACAAAACATTTTTCAAACTACTCAATAAAATTGTGCAAGTAATCAGATAGTGAAGAACATAAAGGGAAGGGGGTGAAGAATGATGAACCAATACAGAATGTGAAAAAAGTTGTTTAATAAGTCATATCCCTCTAAGGAAGGGGTCGCGACGTCATGAACTCTCTTCTGGACATATGAATTAAACTTTGAATCCCTAAAGCTTCTGTTATGTATTTTTATTTGTAGCTATGCCATCCATTTCTTTATAATCATTCGCTCAAAATCCGACGTGATTGGTTTAATATTTTCAGATAAATATTCAAATCTTTACATGGTTGAATTTAGGAGCCGATGTAAGCCAGACCACCATTGATAACCTGGAAGCATTGGACGGCCCTTTCGTCCTAGTATAGGACTCCTCAGCAGTACGCGTTCACGATTCAGGATGTGGGATTCAGACCCTATACCCTCGCTCTCACATGCGAACGCTTAACCTCCAGACCACTGAGCAAGCATCCAACGGTGTTAATGCCTAACTTCAATCGATCTATGATCTTGTACAAACCTTCATCAATTGTCTAAGGTAGATAGCCGTCTCAGATAAGATATAGATTGAACTCCACTGGTCACGCCTTCTCACCAAAACTCCAGGAAATCCATCTTAAAACTAGTCACTAGTGAGGACATGATTATTATCAGTATGGGGATTTGTGGAGATTGTAGTATCTTCACATATGAATTCACGAGTACTACCCACTGCTAAGGAGTTCCATAGTAGGACGAAATAGCCGTCCAATGCTTCCAGGTTTTCAATAATGGTCTAGTTTAGATAGACTCATGAAAATACTACAACTTACACAAATCTCCATACAGAATATATTGATATATATTTGGAGTATAGCCTGTTAACAATCTGTCTGAAAACAATATTGTCCACTTATATATGTTATTCTAACTTTAACATTAGTAATAAATAAAAAAAATCGTTCAATATTTGTAAATCTCAGCTACTGGAATCAAATAGTTTCAACGTTCTATTCAACAATTTGACGCAAGGTTCGTTTTTGTTTATAACCTACAACATATTCCGTACATATATGTTTGATAACTATGACTTATGGAATTTAGATTGTAGTTTTCTTAATGACATTTTAAGTATCAGTGAATTATACCTGCACATTGGTTAATGTTCAATGGTTTTTTAATAATTTCAATATGTATGTATCCCTTTGTTCACTGTGTCACAGTTAGTATAGTTTACGAATTCATGCACAAATGTTTTTTTTTTCTTCTTTTTTCCATTAAAAAAATATAATAAACAAACAAACCAAACTTGTTTAGTCATCAAAACAAAACAAAATCATTTTGTCTTTCATTGGGTCAATTGAAGTAAATAATTAATTGACAATTGTTTTGTTTACAAGTGATTTACTTTTTCATTACATTTAATGATTTATTAAGTTCTGCTTCATGAACGTGATACTTTCATTATTTCATTTATTTGTGTGATGGCTGTGATACTGCCCAGGTGCCCAGACAGAAGCAGGTGGTTTTCTTAGGGGGCCACATCCCGAGCCTTTGACCTAAAGGTCTAACCCACAAGACAGTGGACCATCGTGAGGAGATGCAGTCCCATGGTAGCCGGTGACCAACAATTGATTCATACGCCATTCGTTTCCTCAGGATACTGGAGCCCATGCGCACCATTGGTTGCAATCAGGGTTTTCCAACTCCCCTAGGTGAACTTCCCGTGTCCATCAACGGGGTGGACATTCGCTTTTCGTCCTCTTAATTTCGTAAACAGCAGTAATGCCACGAGAAGGCAGTGAGTAGGGATTCCCTGTTAGAGGCTATATACGCGTGGCCATATGAGAGCATTTCGAGAGGGAGAGCGGACTCTCTCCACTCTCGGCCGTACCAGGGCATTTGGGGGCAATGATAGATAGATCATTTTAGAAATATGAATGCAATGAAAACGAAAAATAATTTGAACAACTTAACCATTTCCAGCCGAATGATCTCTTCAGAATTAGTTAAGGAGTATGATTGTCATATTTCAGCATTCAATATTGACTTCATGATGTTATGTAAAGTTGATATTGTTTAGACTTTGGTTTAATTTCCTAATATTATGTGAAGGACAGGTGGAGAACTACGAAAGCCATTATCCAAAAGATACAGGTGTTTATCAATAGTTGTCTACGCAAGATACTTCGGATCCGTTGGCCAAACACTATCAGCAACAACCTACTGTGGCAAACAACAAACCAGATTCCAGCGGAGGAAGAAATCAGGAAGAAGCACTGGAAGTGGATAGGACACACATTGAGGAAATCACCCAACTGCATCACAAGGCAAGCCCTCAGATGGAATCCTGAAGGCCAAAGGAGAAGAGGAAGACCAAAGAACACAATACGCCGAGAAATGGAAACAGACATGAAAAGAATGAACAAAAACTGGATAGAACTAGAAAGAAAGGCACAGCCAGGACAGAGTGGGTTGGAGAATGCTGGTGGGTGGCCTCTGCTCCATTGGGAGTAACAGGCAAAAGTAATTAAGTAAGTAATCTGAAGGACAGTACGTCCAATATAGCTTGATCAGGTCATTATAATAAACAAGCTCGACCATTAGATTATAATAGGAAGTGGAAACTTCAACCAACGTACAACTGTGTTAAGATGTACGTTAATGTTCACTAACTAACAATCACTGTTGTTAAAATCTCGGAAAAGAATTTGTTGTAATTGTGGTTTATACAATCTAATCGTTGCGAATGCTCTACCGTAAAGCACTCCATCCCAAAGTTCATTTGTGTTTGTAGTGATGAGGAAAATTAAACTTTTGAGAACAAACTTTCCCTTATATTTATTTATTGCTCTTTTGTTTTCTAAATGAACACCCGTACAGGATTGTCAGAATCATCATTCTTTGAAAGCATCACAGACAACTGTAAATCAATGGAGCTGTTTAATCAAGTTTATTGAACGTGTTATTGTTATTTGTGATCAAATAAATCAGAAGACGAAATCCTCTTCTCCCTCCTCATCATCTTGTAGTAGACAAATTTATGTTCAAGCTGGTAAGTTTCAGCTTAAGTAATATATCTATTATTATATTTCACCTAATGATCTTTATTGAGTTAAACAATATTGTGAGTACGCGTTTATATTACTGGAAGCGATGATCTTATTGTCTAGGAATTTCAATCGGTCTGTTACAAATTCGTGCCTAACTACACCTAGTTGAGTTTTAGCATTCGCTTGATACCAACGCATACACATAATGTTGTCTAATAGTATTAATTTCATTTATATCTTCATCGAGATCTAATTTAATTCTTAGTAACATTTATATGTATATATGAAGTGTAGTGAGCCTGAAGCGAAGAAAGTTAAAGGTGTGAGCGGAATAACATGCATTCACTTCAGTTCACTTATAAAATAGGTATTGTACGTAGAAGTTAATGTAATGGTGTTGATGAAGTTGGTTAGAAGTTATTTTATATCGTCATGATGGAATAAAGATCCCCTTCTTTGTCACTGCCAACTGCATGTATAAGTTTGCATATATCTCAGAAATCAATTATTCTGGTAGAACAAAGTAGAGCGGATATGCTCGTTTCTTGTGGTTGCATTCCAAAACGTTATGTCATTATTTTTAATATTCTGGGATCTCCTTTTGTTCATTTCAAATACGTTTAATCTTATTTAATTTTGTTTGGAAAGTAATTGCTATCCCAACACAGTAGTAAGTTTCAGGTTTGAACTGTACTTCATTTCGGTTTTCAGCAACCGAATGGTATCATCAGTCCCGCATACGTAAATTACGCCTTACGTCTGTCAAAGGCAACGGAAAACTTGACCAATATATCCATCAATCGAAGGTGTTACACCGCATAAGTACAGCGACATGAAATGTTCAAGACATAATCCAGTATAATTGTTTTCAGATATCTTAATTTTAGAACTCACAATCTATGGGAAGACAAACTGTGGATATATTTACATTATTCCAGCCAATTCTAAACCATATCAGCAGAAGTCACTAACCACTTGTCACGATGATTATAAAAAAATTTAACCAATGTTGAAAGTATGGCTTCAAATCGACCATCTAAACCTAAGAAAAAAAAACAAAAATCCCCCTGTCTTATTTTCAATAACGTATACAGATCAATCATAATCGGCTCTGTTATTATGATTATTAGGATGCTGCTGGACAGTATTTATTTCTGACCTTTTTCTTAATATTTATCATCAAATGTTTTTTCTTCCAGTTCTACCTGTTATGCCTTTCCTCTTCTTAAAAAAAACAAAGTATTTATTCAGTTTCGCATCAGTTATTAGTTTTCTACTGCTGTTTGTATGCTGCATTCGTATCAGTCTACTTCATTTGTCGTCATATGATTGATACAGTCACTTTGTCACATGTATCCTGTGTTGTTAATATTGAAGATGGTATAATAATAATAATAGTTTAATTATATGTGTTAGAATTGGTGACGAGATGGTTACATATAGGTGTACGTTATTTCCTCGGTCTTCATGACACACACACACACTTGTGTTAGCCATTTGTAATGCATATACTAATAAAAATTTTCGGCTGATTATTCAAGTTACTTCTGACTACTTTTCAATTAAAAATTAATTTGTTGAAATGAATATAAATGAACGGAGTATGACAGTCAGTTTATGTCAACAAATAAGCTTTGGATATCTTTTCTTCTCCTCTATTTAAATGAAGTATGGGATTTGTAGATGAAACATGCACTTTTACCTTTGCTAGGACTTATCAACTTGATTCACTTGTATGCTCTATTTTATTTATTGCTCATATCACTTCACACTGCAATGTATTATCTATTAGTGTACATAGTTAGGAAAGCCCTTATCCGTTTAATAAGTGTTAGTTGTATATTTTTGTAATATATTGAAGTCTGTGATCATATTCTACATAGTTTAAAGGTTAGAATGAGCTTTTTATATTGGTTAACAAATAATTAATTGATTCTCGCCCATAAGTGACCATTAAACTATCTGTTTCCTTTCCTCTTTGCAAATACTTCCCGCCCTCTCATTAAATCTAGCTCTTCATTCTGGATCATGTATATTCGGCTTTGTATCCAGTCAACATCCAGTTTTCACTTTATGGGGTGAACCATTAGAAACGTGTCGCCAATTATTATCAAAACATCAGTTAAATCACTTAGGTTCACAACATTTTATATTGGCTACGGATAAATTAATCAGTTTAATTCCTTCAAATTTATTGGATGCCTCATCGACTGCTAATTTACACCTCAATGCTAATCAGAAAACAACTGTTGAAAATAGTAATTTATTGAATCAATACTTATTCACTTGGTGTACTATTGATCCTTCAAATGGAAAGATTATATTATCGACACAACTTCAACGTTCAGCACCATTAGTGAAAATGCCGAATGGACGACCACCATTTATTGATCGTTTACTTCATTTTTGCACTGTTCGTTCAAATGTTACCATGAATACAACTACTGCACCTGCTACTGAAACAGCTACTAATACGAGTATAAGTAGTAAATTGCCTTATGTAGAATCGACTTCGGAATCAAATAAACAAGTTTGTTCTTTATTCAATACATATGATCAACCTGTGTCTATGATATCTAATAATGCAGTTACAAACGGTTTGATATTATCACAGGCTAGCGCTGGTGTCAGCAGCCAGAAACAAAATCATGTATGTTATTTCGTTTTTTGTTGATACGGTTGATGTGATATATATATATATATATATATATATAGAGAGAGAGAGAGAGAGAGTTTTGCTGACTTCAGTTGGATAACAGTTCGGAAATCAGAAGGTATTGAAAGGTTTTTCTGGCCTGTTCTGTTTGGCTCCGCACTGGCGCTTACCCATACAGAATTGAATTCAGATCTTTGCGGTAACAGCGCTAAGATTGAACAAAGTCAAATGATATATTTACATGGAATCTATCTTTTTAAGTGATCGGAGTGGAATTTCCTAAAATCTTGTTTTTATGAATGTCTTACCATACATCAATAATAAATGTTTTCAGTGTTTTTAATAAGTTGCCAAGGTTGAAAATATAGACAAGATCCAAGTTAACGAATGAAATATCCCAGTATGTTGACGGGTTTAATGCTTTTGTTTAAATGGCATTTAAAACTGTTACACATTTAGGTTATTAAAGTAAGTTTATCTGAGTTAATTCTATAAACCAAATAAATTTTATAGTGATTCAACTGGTTTATAGTTGGAAACTATTGGAATAGACAAAAGTTCAATCACAGTGATAAACTTATGAGTCAGATAAAACAAACAATCAACTAAAATGTTACTGATATTATGATAAGCTTGTATATTTATGAGCGAATTGCATGAATAGCTGATATTAAACTGTGAAAAATTGTTTGAAAATGTTATCGGAGAAAAGGGTTTATGTATATGTATACTGAAATTTATTACGTAACGGTTATCTTTGTGTCTATTTTCTAACAAAGAATTATGATGTCTGATGGTAGCATATATAAAACTAGCCATTCTCTATGATGCTCGTTAGATCATGAGTCAAAGATTTTGTGGGCTAATTAAAGTAACTTGGTTTAACTACTTTGTGTTTTCTTTCCCAGATCAGTTCCTGAATATTTAAGTAGACGGTTGTTAGATGTGATTTAAAAAACGTTCACAATCTCTTTACTTAATTGTTTACTTTTACTGTAGCACTCCGAATCTAAAATCAGCATGAATATTTACATGAAATTTACCACCTTTTACAGTCAGTTCCCTGTCTGATGTCTGTAATCAGTTTCCTTTAATCTGTATATGTTCTCTACCTTCATAAGTCATAATTTACGCCTGTATATCATTACACAGAAACATTGCTCAATGTACTCACGTGATTAACAAACTGGCATCTGATTTGCTCAAACATTTCTCTTAGCACAGAAAAATCCTGATGAAATGTTTCTTATTTATATCATTATTCTGGCATTCACCACGCTACCAGAGATAATAAAACTCATATTTAAACTAAACCATTCATGAAGTGATATTTCCTATTTAGGAGTTGAATAAGTCATCTCAAATGTCGCCAAAATATCACTGTAGGTGGTCAACATACTTCAAACTGACTTAATTATAGTTATAAGGATGGTTGATCACTTCACAGTACAAATCTATCAGTAAAACGAGTCTCGGCTACCAATGAATTTATCATCCGATTTTCAAGCATTAGGTTAAGTACTTTATGTGATTTTCTGCATGTGCTGAAGTAATTGTCACAGTATATATATTTGTGTACAATAAATCTATGACTCTTCGATAATATACATACAATTCAATGGAACGATAGGAAGGATACATTTTTCTTACAAATTATGAGTAGCTGTTAGAGAACACTTGACAATTGATCATTCAAGGTTATGATGAGATTGAGTGAATATTCGGTAAGATTATAATTTATAGATGATTTTTGAGCGACGCCAAACTAACCTTGTGAAGACTCACCTACTTACTAAGGTCAAAAGAGGGTTATAAATTAGTGTACGGAATTAGAACTAACATTTAAAGTTAGACGTTAGGGTTAAAAATTAGAGTTATGGTTTTCATCACATAGTGACATCAGCTATAATTCCGAAATGCTATTCAATCCTATGGATGCATGAACTTAGCGCCAAAATCTAAGTGTTGCCATCTTTAATTCCGTTGTTTCATTCATAAATTATAGTCTCGCCGAACATTGACTCACTTTAGTGAGTCTAGTTATCTGCGTACGTTAAAGATACTTTTTTTGATCTTAAATGCTTCGCAACGTTTCAGTCAATCAATTGTTGTCAACGTAAGACTTTACTCGATTGTTTATTGGTTATTACTGAAAATAAGGAAATTGTGAACGAATGAGATAATTACAGCTGTTATTTAATCTGTTGTCTTATGTGTCAATACGTTTTTACCATTTATTCACCAGTTTTAGCATTATTAATAATATATAATCATTATTACTAGAAGCGGAGATGGGGGTTAGCACTGAAATTCAGGATGTGCGATTCGTCCTATTTAGGACTCTAGGTTCGAGACCCCGGGCGGCCATCAATTCTGGGATGCAGATACATGCGGACGACGAGTCGCAAACAAGATCAAACGCCCATCCTGAATTCCACTGCTAATCATCACCCATCTCTGCTTATAATGCTTGTGATTTGAAACAATATCGAGACGATCTGTATAGGATACACATATGCCAATAAGGAACTAATCAATTCTTGTCTTAAACATCAATGGGAAAATTCAAACAGTCAGTTCAAAAATGGATTGCATGATTACTATGTTTAGAAGTTTATCTTTAAGCACATTTCTATATTGAATTTCACATCACTGTCAAAAAAGGAATTATCTTCTCCTGAACCTCCCTTTTTATACGTTTTTTTCTTTTTTTGGAAAAGGCATGCGATCCAATAAAATTCAATCAACTTCCAACTGATCATCATTCTCACCATAACATTTCACGCTTACCAACTAATAATAACAGTAATGACAACAATATCTTGAGAACAACAATATCTATTGTACCCGATCAGATAGCATTGAATTCAGGAAATACTGTTCCATTTAACCCTATCCAAGACGATCTACCCAAAGTTTTGATTCCAACAACAGCAACAATAGGAGTTCAACAACGTTTGGCAAATGTTATCGAACAGACTAACCATCGGCGTAAAAGTCAGCTGATTGCTGGTGCAAATGTAGTGGTCAATACACCGACTAGTCAATTTTCTAATTCAATTTCTTCACCTCCACCACCACCACCACCTCATCAACGAACTTATCCTTCTAATAATAGTAATAATAACATGAGTACAGAGTTGTCAACTCATCTAAATACTCCAACCAGTTGTATTATGACTCAGTCGACGACCGTGACAGGAACTGTTAACATGCAACATATCAACAATAATGAAAGAAAACATAATCCCGCACCTTATTTACTGAAGAATTCTCAGCAGAAATGTGGAATTCCACCATCCAATATTACTTACAAGCCATGTGAAATAAATCGAGGTATGTTTGGATCACCTTTATCCCTCTTCCCTTCAAGATCATTTGTCCATTTTTTTAATATTTACTTCCTGAGACTGCTCTTCAAATTTCAATTATTGTGTTCAAACTATCTCATACATTTTGTTTGAAAATAGATAACCCATCGCACAACAGTTATACTGAGTTTGATATATATATATATATATATCAGCTGGAACGTAGCCACTGGATTCTATATGATTTGTAATTAATACACTATTGTTCTTTTTTTGTCGACATTAAGAATCGGCGTACCCACTTTTAGGCTAAAATTCTTCATTTATAATTTGGTAGTAGGATAGATTAAAAAAGCGCTGTAATTGCTACTTCTAATCAAACTAATTATAACTATTCCTAATATTTTACGCATCCATTTAGACTAATAAATTAATTAACACAACTATTGTGGGCATTGACATTCACCTCTGAAGATATTCATGTTCCCATTTCTTTGGTTTTTACTACCTTGATTGGTTGTGTTTAGCTTCGAGCAAGTCTTGCCTTAACCGAAATAGTGCTTTGACACATAATGAAACTTATATCATATAAAACAGTGAAAGAAAATTTGGTTTCCAGGAAAAATTATTCATTACTTTGTTGACGATGTGAATTTACATTACATAACATACGTTAAATAATACACTATGAAATGTCGAATTCGAATGTTCAGTTTCTCTACTGAGTATTCATTTCACTACTGAACAATTTTTTTTCAAAATGTGCCGAGGAACGCAGTCTGAACAATCTATTTATATCTTCACAGCGGACTTATCAATTCATTGAATTGAAAAACGTTTATCTTAAAAAGTGTTGTTTTTTGTTTGATTTGTGAATGCACTTTTTCGATTAATCACTTGAATATAAAATCCTATGAGAAACATGGGTCGTTGATTGGTAGGTACGTAATTCTGGGGTTAAGCGTAGAGTATTATTTGAAAAAACAAAGTGGATTGATAAGTGTATAGAACATTTACAACTGGATTGACTAAGATATTTGTTATTCATGTCCAACCATCGTCTACCTTTATACATTCGTAATCTATCAAATCTTTAACTGCTGGTCCACAGACTTTCTAGTTTAGTCACATAAGAATTGTTGTGTATGATTTAAAATGCTGGGTGAAGTAATGTAGAATGGATTCCAGATGCTAAGTTCCATCCATTTTTTTATTTTCGTCCAAATCTCTAGTTTGTACCAATCCATTCTGTTTCTTTTCAATTTTTGTTGAGTCCTTCGTTGACACTCAATTACCGATAGTACTTTAATTTGCATATTGACCTCCCATTACTAGAATTTTCCCCGTCAGGATCAATATACACATCCTCAAACTTCATTCAGATAAACAGTTTCTAAATTTATGACCTCTAGCCTGCTAACATTTTATTGTTCTCTGTTACATTTTTATAGTCCAATTTATTAAGATTATTATTAGCAGTATCTTGATCGAACTTTTCTCCTTTTAATAATCTTGTTTTGTTGTTGTTGGTTTATCTTTTGTTCTGTTCAAGAAGACCATAAACTTCAAACTTTGTCGCCTCAATTAGAACATCTTAGTAAAAAGAATCAAATACATAGTACCACTATTAGTACAACTAATAATAATAATAATAATCTAAATGCACCGAATCCTTCTTTATTGAAACCTGTTCGACCTAGTAGTTATTGGCCAGTACCCGATGAACTGTTATTATCGTCGGATCAAATACAAACTAATCATCAAAATATCAATAATTCGTGTAATAATAAAGAAGTAAGTTGCTCGAATTTAATTTTTTGCCAAGTTATTAAGTGTTCTGAAAAGTATTCATGTCAATTTCCCCTTCGTGAACAACTAGAAACTTATAAATGCATGTTGATGTAGCTCACTAATTAGTCTTATTCTAGACTACGTTGTTCTTATTCTAGAGAAATAAACATATCACTTGAACAGTTTGCAAATAATGCAATTGGGATATCAGTCATCGTCAACATAGATCCTGGTATCAATCTGCGTTGGGTTAAGTTGCCATACCATATCCTTTTTTGTATTCACTTTGTGTACATTTTCACCAACCTAACTATGCGACCACTAGATTCTTTCAAACAGATTATTTCTGACTGTTGCTGATTCATTTGATTGCTTAAGTATTGCGAAGTCTTGACCTTGTCTATATTTCTCAAATTACAGTGAAAAAGATTCTATTGCGTCTACTTTCGCCCTTAATTTTCATACATTTGTGACTGATATTGATTAGTCAGTGAATATTAACCAATACCGTGTTTGATTAATCCCTAATATCGGTCGAATTCTTTTGATCAAGTTCCAATGTGGTGAATAATCTATGTGACTCGATATCTCCCATACCATATGTTCGTATTAGTGTTAGGGTGTTCAAGGTAGTCCACTGGCCCTAGGTTCCATTTTAGTTAAAACTATCAATGCCTACCTGGAATCTTCCGGGAAGTGATGCTCCCCATGACTTTCGAAACAGCATAATTTCTCTTTGAAGTCTAAGACAGTGCCATTAAACTATTTGTTTCCATAAAGAAGCACTTTATTGTTTGTTGCGTAATTTTGATTGTCTTATATTAACGACAAGTCATATCGTCAACTATATTAACAAGTGAACTCTTATTTGATGATATAAGTCTTCACTTGTTTAGTAGATACATACTTCTAATGATTCATATGCTGGACGAACCAGATACTGTTGTTCAATACGTCTTAGTCAGTGCTGTAAACTGTGAAATTAGACGATCTCCTCGAAATTCGAAAGATAATTCCCGGAGCTCTACTGAGAAGCTGTTACCAGAGGAGTTCATCCGTGTTGAATGTGAAACAGACATCACTAATCTCAATGATCGATAGTCCTATAATATCACGAATTGCTTAAAGTTTGAGTTGCTAACCACTGAATGGTAACTCAAGGATCTTGAAGTTAAACACTTACTGTAAAACCTAAAAGTCTTGGTTTAGATCCTTTATAGACTCGTGAATGTTCACTATTGAACAGTCATATACTAAGACAAATCATCTATCCAGTGTTTCCTGGTTTCCTGTAGTGATGTAACCTGTAATCTTAACATTTGTTCAATCCGCACATGAATGAGTAATAAATAGTTATTTATTTATTTATTTCCTTACTAGAAATCCAACAGACCTATATCAGCCGGCATAACAAAAAACTTTGATGGAATAATATTAAATATTTTAAATAAACCACTTCCTGAACAGTCATTATCATCATCTTCATCAAAAAATATCGGTAGTGATGGCCAACATCAACATCATCGACCGATATCATTGTCATCAACAGATTCATTTCTAGCTGCTGAGCGTGCTTGTGCTTATGCTACAGATGGAGATGAAGATACTACTACTAATACTACTTATGATACTGCTACTACTACTACTACTACTACTTACAATACTACCATGAGTATGAATAATAAAAATAGTCAAAACACAACTTGTCCAATATCAAATATTTGTAATTCACAATCTATTTATGATTGGGATCATGTACAAAACGCTATTAATCAACTTTCATCTATTCAGAATAATGATCATAATAATCATGATAAAAATATTAGCTCTAATAAGAATTTCTATACTTTCAATGGAATTGACGATGAAGATGATGATGACGATGAAGTTGATGTCCGTAGACATGCTAAAGTAAATGAAAATGGTACAAGTCATCATAATCCTTTGTATACTGATAATGAGTAAGTCTCGTAATCATAATGTGTTATATCAATATTTATAAAGGTTACTTCATTAATTCATCATCAGAATTTCATTTGAATTGATAATAAGTAACTTGATACTAATTACACACTGACCTGTAAGTACATGATTTTGATTTTCTTGCTCGATGGGAATATACATACTTCCAACTCTCCTTATTTATTTATTTGAAGATATAAACATCGGTACAAGGGGACACCAAATACATATGCGCCTCACAATAACAATGACGCCAGTAGTAGTTATCATTAATTTGGATGAGAACTGTAGTATTGCACGGGTGTCCAAACCAAAGTATGTGGTTTTCTTAGAGGGTCACACCCCGAGCCTTTGATCTAAATGTTTAATCCACAGGGTGATGGAGAAACATTAGAAGACGCAGTCCCATGTAGCTTATTATTATTTATTTAAACACATAAATATTGGTACAAGGAAGCACCAGATAAATATGCGCCTCAGAAATCTCATTCGATTTGTGGGAGGGCTGTGATACTGCCCAGGTGCCCAGACTGAAGCAGGTGGTTTTCTTATGTAGCTGGTGACCAACAATAGGTTCATACGCCTTACGTTCACTCAGGATTCTGAAGCACATGTGCACCAGTGGTTAGGACTCAGGGTTTTCCAACTTCCCTAGGTGGATCTTTCATATCCACCAACCCAGTTAAAATACAGGACATTCGCTTTTTGTGTTCTCGATTTTATAAACAATACCTTTTCCGCTATAAGGCATTGGCTAAAACCTCCGTAGCAGTGGCTGTATACACGTGGCTGTGTGGGAGCATTTCGAGAGGGAGAGCGGACTCATGCCCCCTCGATCGTACCAGGCCATTTAGGAGCCTAGCTTTTCAAATAACTACGTAGACTTACAATGTTCTGAAACAATTAATTAACCATCAAACTCATCTGTAATAGTCGCCTGTTATCTGACAATTGCTCAATGGTGCTAAAGCATAAATTTTCTCCTATTGGAGGAATTGTTAAGAAACTAACTGATGACCTACCATTATGAATAATATATAAATAAAATAACGTCCTTATGGTAGATAATGTCAGTGGCAGAGAAATTCTTGAAATATTTTCCACTGATAGCTTTTGAGGTATATGTATTGTTAGTCATCATCATTAATAATACAGCGAATGTACCAGCAGCCGCTGCAGCAGTAGGCCTCAACATACGAAAGGGAAAAACCAAGATCTTTTAATACAACACGGGGAACACCGACTCAATCACACTTGATGGAGAAGCTCTGGAAGAGGTTGAAAGCTTCACGTACCTGGTTAGCATCATCGATGAACCAGGAGGCTCTGATGCAGAAGTGAATGCGAAGATTGGCAAATCAAGGTCCGCATTCCTACAATTGAAGAACATATAGTACTCATAACGACTGTCAGCCAAAATCAGAGTCAGAATCTTCGGTACAGTCGTTAAGTTAGTTCTACTGTACGGAGCTGAAACTTGAAGAAATACTGCAACCATCATCATAAAAGTACAGGCATTCATAAACAATTTTCTACACAAGATACTCTACATCCGTTTTCTGGATATCATTAGCAACAACTTATTTTGGGAGGGAACAAACCAATTTTTAACTGAAGAGGAAATTTAGGAAAAGTCGCTTGATGGATAGAACATACATTGCGGAAATCATCAAACCGAATCGGGAAGCAAGCACTTACTTGGAATCGTGAAGGGAAACTAAAAAGAGGATGACCAAGGGACACATTGCATCGTGAATTGGAAACAGACATAAATGGAATCAATAGTAACTGGAAAAGATTACCTAGGACAGAGTTTGATGGAGTATCCTGGTGGGTGGGCTATACTCGTTTACAATGGGTAGCAGGAGTAAGTAAGTAAGTATTGTTAGTCATGTTTTGGCACCTTTTCAAATTTGCGGAATCGGTAAATATTCCCTTTTCCATCTTACTTTGCTCTAACAGATATGAGTCAATGGCAGAAAGTCAAAGTAATTTATCAGATGTGGTTAACAACTCAGGCATCATTAAAAATGCTAATAGAAATTCTCGTCCAGGATTATTTGCTACATCGTCACAAATAGATCCTCGAGATAGATTTGTATATCAAACACCAATAACACAACAACAGTCATTAGATACTAATCAAACAAAAGGGAATCCTAATAGTGACATGGATATTTCGAAGAAATTAATCAAAGATTCAAGATTGTTCTCAGTAATCGATCCTTCATCAACTAATATTATACATAATTTCGTGGAAACTAATGGTCAACTAATTAATACTAATGGTATACACCTTCATAGTGATAGTCACCCAATGCAAAAGTAAGTAGTATCCTCTTCACCTCTCACATCTCTTTTTTCATTTTCGTTCTTTTCGTATTTCAATAACCTTCATTTTTCAAAGTTGAAATCATGAGTCAATTGAAGCTAGACCACCATCGGAAACCTGGAAGCACTGGACGGCCGTTTCGTCCTATTATGGGACTCCTCAGCTGTGCGCATCCACGAACCCGCCCCCGCGAGATTCGAACCCAGGACTTACCAGACTCGAGCCGAAGCCCTTAACCGATAGACCACTGAGCTGGCATCCGACGGTGTTAATTTCTAACTTCAACTGATCCACGAAGTTGAGC
>NC_031501.1:5970580-5991730 GCF_000237925.1 Schistosoma mansoni | reverse complement strand
TCTGATTATAATCATATGCTCACTAGTGACTGACTTCAAGATACATGTCCTGGAGTTCTAGTGGGAAGCAGTGACCAGTGGAGTTCAACCACGTCTGTTGTGAGATAGGAACTCACTGAAGACAACTGGTGAATGGTTGCTCAACTTCGTGGATCAGTTGAAGTTAGACATGAACACCGTCGGATGTCAGCTCAGTGGTCCAGGTTTTCGATGGTGGTCTAGCTTCAATTGACTCATGATTTCAACTTTGAAAAATACTGAAATCTCCACAAATCCCCTTCTGATTATAACCTTCATTTTTGTTAAAATGTTTCAAAATTATTATCTCTATGCACAAATACACAAAACTTAAACACTTAAAAATAAGAAAACCATTTTAATGCATTAACACTTTTGAACCTTATGAATATAACAACAATCACATTAGCTGAATAATGTACATTTGTAGTACGTTTGTACATAGGTAGTAGTTGTATATCAGTTACTTGTTTCAAAATAACCTGTTTAGTGTTTATTGAACAACTGATTTCGTCTAATGGTCAGTCATACATTGTTCTAGAAAAAAACATATAATTTCATGGAATATGTCTAGCTAAAATATTAGGCACCGAACTTAATGCATCGTCAATCAGTCAGCAGTCAGAATCGATTAACTTTGTAAAATTTACGATTCTTTTTGGTTTTACTTCTTGTATCTATTTGAGCGAGAGGTTCGTTGGCTTCTTCATTGTTCGTAATGATTTATGTTTCCCATGTTTCATTTATCGGTAACATTTTGTACAGTAGAGTTATTTAAAGTAATTATTTAGTTTAAACATTGCTACAAGAGGAAACCAAAATATACACCCGCCACACAAATCACTGAATTTATGTGAGGGCTAGGATACTGTCCGGGTGCCCAAACCGAAGCATGCGGTTTAATCCACAAAGTAAGGTAACAAAGTTAAGAGATGCGGTCCTGTGGTAGCCAGTGATCAACAATAGGTTCATACGCCATTTGTTCCTCCAGGAGCCTATGTCCGCTATTGGTTTAAAATCAGGGTTTTCCAACTCCACCAGGTCTATCCTACATATCCGACATCCCAGTTTGAGAACCAGACATTCGCCTTCTGTTCTCTGAAGTTCATAAACAACATTCTCCTTGCTAGTAGACAGTGAGTTGGGATTTACTGGCTGTGGCTATATACACGTGTCCATCTATGTTGTCACTAATCAACATTTATAACTTTCAGGCAATTATTCAATCGTTTAGCTTACTATTCATATCCCACTCTATATTTAATTCATAGTATTATATTATCAATACATTTGTGTTATGCGGGTCACTTGAGACCTGAAGGTCAGCGTTGTGAGCGTCTCATCATTAAACATTTGGAAGTAAGAAGAACCAATCGTTCGTTATAAAAATATTTCTAGTAGTCGCTCAATTGATATCAGTGTTTATCACCTACTCATTATTATTACTGTTATTATTATTATTATTAATTTTTTATGATGGAGTTGAACTTTGATTTTAGGTTCACAATACACTTGAATTTATGTGCACACCTTTGAGTCACGGGATTTCCGTGACAGCAGTTAAATTACTGATTATTTTAACTGAAATGACTGGAGCAGGCTTCGACCTTGTGACCCTACTGGTTTATTCATGACTTCGATGAATAACTCTTAATGAGAGTGTGGGAGATAGTGAACATTTTGTAAATTTGCAAAAAGAAAAGTAATCAAGAATTGTCCAAATAGCTACTAAGTTTATGATGCAACCTTGTAGTGACTTTTATCGACTTTCCCTTATCTAATTGATGATTGGATATAGTTTAGCGCTTTGCTAGGACTTAATAGTATATTCTACTTTGTTTCTCAAGAAATTTCTCAGATACATCTTACTCACTGTTTCTTGATTCATTCCTAATGGATATCATAGAAAGGAAAAATTTCTTCACCTAATTGGCTTTAATTTTTTACATTTCCATTTTTAGAAACATATTAGATTTCCCCGATTATCAACGTCCATCAAGTCCAGGATATACACATGAAAAACAACAATCAACGTATCCAACTGAAATTGGAAAATCTGATCATTCAGTAAAACAGCATCAAATAATATCAACAAGAAATGTCAATCATTATCATTCATCATCTCCTGTATCGGGGTCTTCATCAACTGGTCATAGTTTAGCCAGTGGTAGTCGTAAAAGCGATCAACATCATTCATATTGTAACAATGGAATGATGATGATAGTCAAAACAAATGTTAATGATTCTAAACAATCCTCTAATTCATCACGATCCAATTCACAAGGTCTTCAATCTCAATCAAATCGTTTAACTATGATTGAAACAACATCACGATGTGTAGATCATATTATTATACCGAATATTTCGGATACAAGGAGAGTACAAATCAATAATCAATGCTTAATAGATGAGGTATCTTCACTTTAATTTCTTCTTGCCTAATTATTTTGCTTGAAAGTTTTATCTAATGAAGAGAATTTTAATTTGGAAAAAAGTTCGCGCGTATTTAGTTGAATACTTAATATAGTCGGACAAAAACAATGTAGGCTCGATTCTTAATATTTATCGATTCACACCATACAGCAAAAGTGGACCAATTTTGTATAAATGAGATTAAAGGAATAGCGAATGCATTCATTCTATAGTAATCTACGTTAATCTAATCTATTCAGGGTTTTCAGCTCCTTTCTCATCCTATCCTTTAGGGACTACATTCAGCAATACTTCATATCTACATGATTGAGAGTAGTCACTGAATTCATGAATTGATAATATGGTTTGATTTTTCTCTTCCTTAAGTTTTTTTATGTAATGTTACTTCACAAAACGTTTACAAACTTTCCCTGTACAAGTTACAAAACAGTACAATCAAAGACATCGTTCTGGCTGGCAAGCATTATGTATTGAAAAGAATAAAGATTATTCAGATGTCAATTCCTGAACTATTAACATCTAACTTGAGGTCACTAATTGGCAAGGTGAAACGTTTTCAATTCTTACTAAATCTAAACATGTATCGTAATTGTGATGTAATGACAATTCAAGAATCCTGATTAAATGATTTATGATTGCTCAGTATCACTACAAGATTTTTATATTTATCATCAGGATTGATCAAGCACGACGAAAAGGAAACTTGTTGAAATATTGTGTGCTGAGAATTCTATATTGTATCAAAAATATAATATTGGATGGAGCCACTAAGTCTCTGACATGTTATCAGCTTTTTAAGTTATACAAAATGAATGCGCACTGCTAAGGAGTCTCACAATAGGACGAAATGGCCTTCCAGTGCTTCCAGGTTTTCCATGGTGGTCTAGCTTCAATTGACTCATGATTTCAACTATATGAAATTATACAAAATTGTTAAATATTAAATAGCTCGTTGTTTTTTTTTTAATTTTAACATTTTGTACTAACATATTCGTATGTTTTTCATTATTGTTTTGTTTACTTAGCCTATGGAACGTTATGATACACCATATATACCGCATGAACATATAAAATTGAATTCTTCCTCTTGTCGAGAACCATCAGAGTGTCCAGATGCTGAATATGTTGGCACTGCATCACTTGAACCATTAAGTATGGCTGTTTTAACTTCAATGACTGAAGATGGTAAACAATTTTCTTGTCTTTGTTTTAATTTGTAGTTTTGGATGATTTTTTTCCCTAGATAAGACAATACTACTCATTATTAAAGCTTTAAGAATAATGTACAAATGCTTTTTGATCGTGTCTGTAATTACTCGTAACTTAATCTTATCCGAATTTTTACTCAAAACCAGATTGGAACCAAGTCGAAAGAATGCGATCAACACTATGGATTAGGTAAAGAGCTTGATAGTTAACAACTGGTCAGTGAACATTCAACGTAAATAACTTAATTTAGACGAGAGTTCTTATGTAAATAACTTGGTTCTGCTGAAGGTTGGTTACGACTGTAATAGCTCAATATTAAGATTTATAACTATTACACTAGACAAATGACAGGTGATTATGTAGTCTGTATCAAACCACGAAAAAGCTCCATTATTCCAGCAACAGCTCTATAACCCTATAACTGGTAGGTTTTTCAATAGAATGGTCAGTTGCTTCAAAATCAACCTGTTATTATGTTCTATCGTCGTTTGAGTTGTGCTACTATGCTTCCTGAGAACTTCCTATATGCGTGCCTAAATCATTTATTCGCGTGAAAATAAGAAAAAATCAGTAGGAATCATTCATTAACCTACAATAGATATATAATTAACTCATTCGCAGATTTATGTACATTCTCCTCAGAAAATGAAGTCATTATTTCCAACTAATAGTGTATATCTGTTTCTTTAGAAATTGAAGCCAAATCTTAACTAATAGCGTACGCTCATCACCACTTCCATATACCTGAAAGTAGTTTTATTTAACTTGGATATATACAACTATTAGTTGGATATGAGTTCAACTTTATGGATTATCATCAAAGCCCTCTTAAATAAACTTTATTCATTTTGTTTTGTTTTTAAGTATCACAATAAACTGTCAATATGAACATTTACACATTAAACCGTATATATTTCATCAGTGTAGAATGAATGTTTTTAAAAATGAAAACATTGAGTTGAATATATATCCATTCATTATTACTTCTATCAACAGGTCTTACAAGCTGTGATGGTGAGGAGCTTACAGAAGATGACGATGCTAATGATGGCCTTGAATCGATGACTGATAGTAATGTTCTTTTGCAACATCAAGATATCATCGAGAATCTACAACATTTGAATAACCATTCTTCAAATTGGCTCCTTTCATCTAGAAGTGGTCATCTAGTGAATGGAAACAGTAATAATCATAGGGTTTCACATAGTGTTTCTACTGATGATGTTGATACCAACTATAATGTTGAAAGTCTTGATCATCATCTTCATCATCAAATGACTGATAGCTTATTAGCTAATCCAGATTTGGATGCAAGAGATTCTGAATTAGGCGAAGATTTCGATTACACAACTCCGGAACAAATCGAATCTATGCACTGTCATCCAACAAATAATAGTAATGGAGAAAATTTAAATCAGAATAATTCATCATCAAAATCAAATCGACAAATGAACATGAATTATTTAATTCCATCAAATAATAATTTATTAACTAACCAAAATTTTATGAAACATAATAACACTACTTATAACGGTAATCTAAATAAAAACAATAATAATAATATTAGTAGTAGTAGTAATATGATTCGTATTAATGATAACCATATGCTATTAGAAGCGGCTTTATTGTCAACATCCACAACACCCTCATCACAATTTGGTGCTGCAGTGGATAGTAGTTCAAATGACAATTATTCAGTTAATCATAATCATGGTAAACAGCTAATTAACAATTCATCATCCAACATTGATTTAGACGATTTAACTAGCGAAGAAGTAAGTTCTGACAAAATCAACTTCTAGACAATGTTTCTCTTATGTTTAAACGACATTATTTTTACAAGTTATAATAAGCTACTCATAAGTAGTAAGACATTTGTGAGAAAAGAAAACAACATAGAGAACTGTGCTACCTAATTCGTAGCTAGGCTTATGATTTACTCAAATGTAAAAGTCACATATGTCAATAAAAGTCACTTCAAACTATGTTTCTTTGAAATTAATCTTTTGTTGTGTAGAGATGAATTCCAGATAGTAATAGAAGTAATAATGTTCACTCTCTTTAAAAAAATATTTAGGAAAATGATACATGTTGTTCTTAAATGCTGATTCTCCAACAACTTCTATATTTGAGGCTTAAATAGTGAAAAGAAAGTGAGACGTATAAAGAAGTCTCCTTATTTTTTGTTCGGAAAACAATGATGTTTGAGGTTTACTCTTGACCTTAATATTCTGGAAGCTTCTCGAAATACACTAACCTAAATAATGGAATAGTCAATTATATTACGTACGATGCATAATTCATCATTTTTAAGAACGTTTTCAAGTTGTTTTCATTTACCGGTGGTTGTAAAAAGTGTTGATCAACTTCTTTAAAGCTACTGAAAGGTTTTTCGAGGTTTTGTCGATGGCTCTCAACAGATTACATCTGCATAGATTTCTTCACCTAATTTCTAATTATGATCAATCACTGTATAGTAAGCAAAGATGGATGGTGGTTAGCAGTGGAACCCAGGACACGCGTTTCACCCTATCTGGGACTCGTTGGCTGGATGTACCTGCATCTCCAAGTTGATGTTCACTCTGGGACTCGAACCCACTAACCTCGCTTCAATCGCCAACGCGTTATCCACTCGGCCACTGAGTCCTGACAGCCACTTGCTTGTGCGATGGGGTGAAGTTTAAATTGACTCAATATTGTTTGTTTGAATCTTCCCATCGATGTGTTAGGATTGCGACTGGTCAGTCTCTAATTGGCATATGTGCATACTGTGCGTATTGCCTCTATATAGCCTTAATTCACAAGCATGGTAAGCAAAGATGGATAGTGGCTAGCAGTGGAATCCAGGACGCGCGTTATGCATATATGCCAATTAGAGACTGACCAGTTGCAGTCCTAACACATTGACGGGAAGATTCAAACAAACAATACTGAGTGAATTTAATCATTGTATAGTTGGAGTTTATATGATCCGATCAGTTACCAAGAAGTATCAATCTATTTTCATTTAAATAAGGTAACCTATTCTAAAGTACACAAGTCTATATTTATAGACTATTCAATTTTGATTCATGTTTTAATCAATGCCCCTAAACAATATACTTTTTTCCATTATGAACAAATACTTACTACTGGGTCTCTAAAATCTTGTTCAATTCAATATTTATTGATTGATATAGAAGGTCAGTCATTAATATCTAATATCACTGATTACTTTTATCGACTTTCGCAAGTAGTAAGAATAGATTTTGTGTAAATTTCATTTTCCATTTAATGAGGGATTCTGAATATCATTTATTTTTCTCTATACATTATATCTCCTTATTCAGCTATTTGCTTATCATGGACAGATTGGACAAAAACTTAATAATACTTCAGTCAATACTAATAATAACGAACCATCTTATTTATACAATATTCATCAATTCAAAACACAATTTACTCAGAATGATGAATTGAACAATAATTCTCATCATTCTCAACGGATTACTTCCAGTGAACGAGATAAGTCAACAAAAAATATTTCACGACCATCCTTACCAGAGATAGCGCCAGTTAGCTTACCGGATTTTTCATCACATCCTCATCCTATACAAATGGCATTAAATAGAATGCCATGGTATTCATCATCACCATCTGGTAGTAGAGACGATAAAGTCATCAGTACTCGTCCGTTTGTTTTACCGTCAACAGTGATATCATCAATAATTACAAATAAAAATCAGCATCAATTAATAGATCGAATGGATTTAAGCTCTGATTACGATAATCTTTATCCAAATTCATTTCAATCACCGAACAATAAATATTATCCAGATTGTAATCTTCAAGCATCGAATAGGATTAATAATAATAATAAGCATAGTAGTACTTTACAAAGAACAACAGCAAATGAAATAACTGCCACTAGCAGCAATACTAGTAGTACTGCAGCTGTGGTAGGTCGTCCAGCTTTAAGAAAATTGGCTAAAGTTAGTCGATCTCGTACAAATTGTCCATTGATTACACCTGGAGAGGAAAGTGATACGATGAGCGGGTTAGTGAATCGTTGTTTTATAAAATTCACTTATTTCTTCAAGCATTTCAGTATATGTTTAAATTAAATTTAAATGTCATTTATAAATTGGACAAATATTTCGGTTTATTGCATAGTTTCACTCCGCCTCCGAATATCGCCGTGATTGTGGCTAGAGGTTAGAAACAATAACTCTTAAATTCCTCAGTCCTTTTGGTTAATTCTATTGATCCAGGATGTAGACTTTTAATCAGTTTACAATCCAGTACAACCTATTGACTTGCACTTCCTTATAGTGCTTCCTGGATATCTGCTGGGTTTTTTTCTCCATGAACAAACTCAAGCTGCAAAGCGGCGACCTAACTGACTACTCACTCTGCTGAAACCGGTAATGATCGCGTTTATCACCCACTCTATCTTAATTCTGGTTAACAAGAGGTGAGAGGTTATCTTTGGGTTGAGAGCGTTATTGTGGTGCTAGAGAAAAACTTCCTTTTATTGTTTGGAAAGACTCTGGAAGGGTCCATAAGGTTGAACAGGGGCGTATCGGAGCGCAGGTCATAAACTGTGCGTAAACAATGCACTGGAGTCGACACTAAAACTATTTGCGGTATGAGCGTGAAGTGAGTATATTGTCTATAACGACTTATTTTCATACTTATTTGAGTACTTGATATTCATTTGGCGAATGAAGTCGCTGGACTATGGTCTGGGATGATCGCATCTATACCTATATGCATCCCATGGATTGCATGGGTCCCGGCTTATGCGTTCTATGTGTACTTGTCACGTATACTAGCAATCGCACTGATGTATTCCTAAATATATATATATCACTGGAATGTATGTTTCTCTGACATGTGCATTTGAATGTACGCATATAAAGGATACTTGGGAGAAAGTTCGACGTTTTTCACTGGTGAACTCATCAATAGCTCACCATCCCGAAGAACAAATAGGTGTTTCCCAATTCTGACCAAATAATTGTACATATATTTCAATTGTTCCCCTTTATGTGTTTAATTCTTTTAAAGACGTATACTTTGAAACTTTGATATTGCTATATACTTCGTTATACTTTAGATCAATAATTTTCTTCAACTGTCAGTGACAAACATCAGTCTTCAATCTCCTTGATTTAACTGGTTAACAATATATTATTCGGAAATTTTTTGAAATTCGTTCTACTAAAATAAACTACCTATTCACAGTGGAACAGGTTAACAGTCAGTCGAGTTCGTTTCATTCGTAGGTAGTTTTTCTGTCACTGACTATGAATATATATGTATAGATAAAAATAACTACTAGAACCATAGATACACTGTATATATCTATTTGATATTTATGACTCGTTTTCCTCTTACTTTTACTTGTGTTATGAAAGTTGGTTAGAAAGTTCATAATCTTAAAATACAACTTGTAGAATGTTCATCATGAAGTGTAACACGTTTTATTGTTGGTTTCCGAAATAACATTCCTTCTTCCACCTCCCCTACCCAGCATTATTTTCTTAGGACATTGCGTTCTTATTCATGATACAATGTTTTTTTCAGATATATTGGGGATGCTGCCTCATCAGTTTACGATACAGATGATGACGATGACGAGGGTGACAACGATGACGATGATGATGACGGCGGTATAAAAAACAAAAATACAAAGAAAATAACCAGTATAAATGTTGGCATTCCGCATGAAGTTGAAACTAATCGTAATAATAAAGATTCTTCAACAATAAATCATATGCAGTTAAATACGCCAGTTTCAATGGATCGAAATTGTCGTCTAACTACTACTATTGTTACTCGACAATGTCAACAATCTGTGAATAATAATTATGCTAATCTATTACAAATTGATGAACGTAATTGTTTACATTCGGTGAATAATAATGAACATGCTTCGAAATCAACTCATTTCAGTACAGCTGACATTGATTCATCTTCATATTCGTTGACTGTAAACAACAGTCACACTAGCGTTGCTACAGGGAATTTTCATAATAATAACAATAATTTGTTGTCTGTAGTTCATACAAAGAATTCAACTGTGAACAAAATAGATCCTATTTATAATAGAAGTAATAATGATGAATCAATTACTGATAAGAACCACGTAAATTTTTCTAAGAATCAATCGAATACTACTAGTGACAGCAACAGTCATGACCAGTTAAATTGTACTATTATCATGGAACAAGATTTTAACCAACATCAACAATCTGCTGTCGCAAACCTACATCGAACTGTTAGTATTGCTGATAGTCATACAAGCGGTGGACGGTAAGCGTGTATATTTGAGTATATGATATTCTCTTTGCCAGTATATTCTCGTTTGCTAACACACTTCGTTCTGTATGATTCATATTTGATCAGTGGTATTTTACCTTTAAAACAATTTTTACATTTACAGACGATTTAGATCATTTTGTTGCTATAGAATAGTCATGTTGACTTATCATAGGGTTGTTAAAGTTGAAGATTTTTCGACTTCACACTCATAAGTATCACATATCACCTAGTATTTTTACTATGCATTATGTATATAAATATACACATATATGTTCCGTTAGCTGCGGAACAAAAAGTGGTTACTTTTGATGAGCACTCCGCGTTAGATTCACATAACGATTCGGACGAAACTCTTGGGTGATGCATAAAATCTTAAATCGTGGCCACCAATCGAAGTGACTCGGCTTTTTGTGCAATGTATTGGTTAGATTGTAACCTGTAACCGCTAAACGATCATATAAGCATACCTTTGGTTACAACATACTGACTAATCGATAGTAAATATCTCAGTCCTACAGAAGGCCGGTCGAGAGCCACGTAACCGCCTGATAATACAAACAATACAGCTTACAAACCCTAGTTCATGAATTTTTCTAAGGCGTTTAAGTTTGACGGAGAAATACTTCGTGAGTAATTCAAAAAGGATCAACAAACTAAGTACCACCATGCTTCTGTGGAAAAATTAATAATTACAGACAACTGGTCAGAATGAGAGCTATACAGAACTAAATACTAAAGTTGGTGCATACTAAATAATGTACACTGAAGACTAAGGAAATGAAGGTAAACTATGAGGAATGTTAAGAAAATAAGTGGATCAAGTGTCACATACATCAAAAGCCTAATATTTGAAAATAATTAAAAAGGCCATAAGTTACTGATTATTAGTACGTAATATAGTGCAGTACACGAGAGGAGTCAAGTAAGAAGAAAAAAATGGAAAGAGTAATCGGGATTCACGCGTTTTATGTACGAAAGCTTAAAAAGATTTTCAAACCAAAGTGAATCATCAATTCATGATCTTCTTTTGGGACTATAAATTCCTATCTTCAAGTTATTTATTTAAACACATAAGCATTGGTACAAGAAGGCACCAATTAGATATGAGCCACATAAATCATTCGATTTGTGTGAGGGCTGGAATACTGCCCAGGTGCCCAGACCGAAGCAGGTGGTTTTCTTGGGGGGCCACACCCGGAACCTTTGACCTCAAGGTCTAATCCACGAGGCAGTGGAGCAACGTCAGGATATGCAGTCCCATGATAGCTGGTGACCAACGATTGGTTCATATGTTATTTGTTCCTTCAGGATCCTGGATGCCATTTGCTCCATTGGCTTGGAATCAGGGTTTTCAAACTCTACTAAGTAAACCCTCCATATCCACCAAATTGGTTAAAACGCCAGATATTCGCTTTTCGTCCTCTCAATTTCGTAAACAACACCCCTTTGGCGAGAAGGCAGTGAGTAGGACTTTCTTGACAGTGGTTGTCTGCACGTGGCCATGTGAGAGCATTTCGAGAGGGCGAGCTGACTCTCCCCACTCTCGACTGTACCAGGGCATTAGAATCTATTTCAACTCTCTGTGTTACCAACACATTAACGAACACAATTAGAAATGTTTAACCAATAAAACACGTCTTCATCTCATTTGTTTCAAGATTTTTTCATTGCAAATTAAAATAAGCTGAAAAAATCCATTAAGTTAGCTTTTCCATTCTAGTTTGAATCTTCTAGGTAAACTCACAACTGACAGAATAGATTCATACTCATTTATCACCATCTTACTGGAATTAGGTAAAATTCCTATTGATTCACCTATTTCTCGTTTCATTCATATAATGTTCTATACACAGTAATCATTTATTATCTTTTAACTGATTAAATATTTATTGTTTTCAAAGACTTTATCAACAACTAGAGCATCTTTTTCATTCTCCTCTTTTCTCTTCTCTTCCTAACCAGTTCCGAATATGATAATGTAGACAAGTCAGGCTTTCAAACTGAAAATAACTCTTTATTACGTACATCTTATGATTATCATGATCAATTGGAATTAACAAATTATTCATTAAACTATAATGTTACGACTAATGAACACTTAATATCAGCATCACCGTCATCATCACCGCCACCACCAATATCTAACTTATCAACAACAGTAATTGAGAAGTTGAATTCATCTTTATCATACACTCAATCAATGAAATCATTGTCTAATAAAATTAATGACACCAACAATGGTCATAGTAGACAAGGTAACAACAATACAAAATCATCACGAATTCCACTGTCATTCACTCAGCAAAAATCATTACAAAATCATAGTTTGTTTGATGCACAAATTGCAGCTGAAGCTAGACAAATTAGTAGACAATTACGTGTTATGGGTTGGATTCCTGTGGATGGAGAACAATTCACAACGGACGCTAATACAAGTGAAAATTCTGATCGTTTAAATGATACAAGTAAGCTTTCGTTTTTTTAAAAAGAAGACGATAGGATAGAAAAATAGTTGCATTTTTCCGATTTTCTGCTATTATCAGTATAGGGTTGTAGAGATTGTTGAATTTCACTGAAATCATGAACCGATCTAAGTTAGACCACCACTAAAAACTTAGAAAATCACTGAATGGACGTTTCGTTCTAGTATGGGACTCCTCCTTCGGTCTTGCATATGAAAGACTAACCTATTAACCACTGAATCGATAGCTTACAGTGTTAGTATCCAACGTCCATGTTATCAATGATGGTCTAACTTAGATCGATCCACAATTTCAATGAATAACTTAGTTATTGGTTAGACGATTTAGGCAATAAAGTATTGAGTCTCTTGATTGGCCTACTTTGATTTGGAGGGATCAAAGTATTATTGGTACGCCTCTGGAGGAAATTAAGTCTCAAATCTCAACAAATGAATCTGTACTTCTACACACCACTCTTATTCAACGAATTTTACATTTCTACGTTTTTTTTCTTCATTATCGTTAGCTTTCAATAAACAAAACACTTTCTAAATTTTAATTCAATCTATCTGAAGAGTCCTGAATAGGACGAAACGCGAGTCCTGGATTTGACTGCTAGCCACGTTCCACTTATTCTGCCCCCAAATGCCCTGGTTTGGCCGAGAGTGGGGAGAGTTTGCTCTCCCTCTCGAAATGCTCTCATATGGCCACGCGAATATATAGCCTCTGCCAGGGAAGTCCTACTCACTGCCTTCTCTTGGCGAGGGTGTTGTTCACAAAAGTGAGAGGACGAAAAGCGAATGTCCGGCGTCTAACCGGGTTGGTGGATAAGGAGGATCCACCTAGGGGAGTTGGCAAACCCTGATTCCAAACCAATGGTGCACATGGGCTCCAGTATCCTGAAGGAACAAATGGCGTATGAACCAACTGTTGGTGACCGGCTACCATGGGACTGCATCTCCTTACGATGCTCCACTGCCTTGTGGACTAGACCTTTAGGCCAAAGGCTCCGGGTGTGGCCCCCCAAGAAAACCACCTGCTTCGGTCTGGGCACCTGGGTAATATCACAGCCCTCACACAAATCGAATGAGATTTGTGTGGCGCATATTTATCTGGTGCTTCCTTGTACCAATATTTATGTGTTTAAATACATAAATAAATAATCCACTTATTCTATACTAACTTTCTGGATTTGTCTTTTTCCCATTATTTTTATTTTGAAGACTGAATTTTTGTCTCTTTAAAGTACCACTTGCGTCCTTGAATGATAAATGTACGCTACCTAAACTATATAAAATCAAAAGAGGTTCATCATGGTGAGCAGGCAAGACAATCTTCACCGGTGATCATGCTGAATGTAGTCAACGGAAGCAGTGAATTATAACTGTTTAATCAAAAATCCACACATAATTCCGTTTTATACGAGCTACATAAATCAGAAACGACATTACCTAGCTTGATATTGGTTTTAGTGAGTGTTTCAGTTTTAGATAGCTAGTTGATTCGCGTCAGTCCTAAGTTGTGCCAGTTGTAGTGAAACATTTCTGGTGTGAATATTGTTTGATATTTGTTATGCTACATTCATGCACTGAGCGATTGTGAAATTGCATTATCCTCGATCTCTAACCTGGTAGTTCATTCAGAATTTCTTGGATAAATCTCACACCGAGTTGCGTGTGACTTCACGTATAACTTAACCAATCAGGATAAAATCGCTATTCTGTAATCTTTACTCTTCAGCATTTCTATAACTTGTATCAGTTTGTGATGTTTAGTTATTCTAAAACTATGCGGTCATCCGAGTCTGATACTGATATATAAGCTTTTTATACACAAGTTTAAACCAACTAATTGTATGTGGAGACCGGCAAGGAGAAAGAAAATTTATTGGTTGAAACCGAATCTAGGATAATATGTACACCCATCCATAAGTATACACCGTTCTTACCTAAAATTAAAGCCACGTTTTCAATGAATGACATGTGCTTTCTTTGGAAAAATGCAGCTGAGTCGTAGCAAATAATGAGAGCTTACCATTTGGTCTATGTCAGACTGGCTTAACGTATCATAAATCTTAAATGTTGTGCTTGAATTCACATTTATTCGATTTGGCCCGTGAAATATATGTTCTTTTTACCAAAAAATGTTGTAGATGAAGCAAATTTATTGCCAACTTCTGGTTTACATCGAACTCATTTATTCTTATTGCCGGAGAGCTCTCAAATTAATCGGGCATGTTCACGTCAACCATCTTTACGAACTTGTAGACTACGATATAATGGTACTGGTGTAGGCGGCTTCGGAAGTGGTATTGGCAGTGAAACAGTGACTACAGTCACTTCACAATTGGATGAAGATGATGATGATGAACGAGCATTTGATATGAACAATGGGGAATATGATATTGACTTGTTTCATGAAAATGGTATAAATAATAATGGCAGTTATAACATCAATAATGAAAGTGGTCAATTTTCCACTAGATCAGGATTTCATGGAGATGAGTACATTGTAGATGGTGAAGTCCCTTGGCAATATGGTAAGTTCCATACATTTTATTCTACCTTGTCGGTTTGTGTCAGTTATATTCAACATACAGCTTGACACAAATAGGCATTTGCCCAAGTTCCCCACACTTTGTCAGCACGATCATATGAAATCAAAACAATAAATAGCAGAGGAGTGGAAATAATTGTAGTAAGATTGATAATGAGAAAGACGAAATTTCAAGAATATAATTTAAGAAAAAAGAGTTTAAATGTATGTATAGACGAATACTAAAACTCAAGAGTAGAAGAAGTAGTGAATGGACCTACCCTACTGTGATTTATTTTGAGTCATCTCACCCAATGTCTCTAACCACTGGTTGTGGTTATTCCCTGCGAACCTCAACCAGGTAGTATGGATTTATCAACATGACTCGGAATCACAGTCAATCCCTTCATGTACTGACTTTGTTAGGGCTTTGACAGTCATGTTTGAAGTGAGATAATGTGAAGATCGTGATTGGCGAACCGAATTAAAGTTTACATACGTGATAGGTGTAAATACACATTTGCTCTTAATCTAACCAAGAACATATAGGCTACGACCTTTACCAGGTATATAGTCGGCTTCATCCAATAGTGTCCTTGTTTATCATCTCTTCCCTATTCTTTGGCCTAAAGATACCATTTGATGTCTGGATTCACCTAATATATCAATATTTCGGAATTTTTGACTTTCATTGTCCAAGGATTAAACAGCTGGATGCCGTCGATTTCATCACCACCTAAACTCATAGTAATTTTACTATTAGACGTAACGTTTTCTGTCTTTATTTTTTTTTCTTTTATCATCCGATTGATTGTGTAGAGGAAGCCTTATTTATGATGTTTATTAATCCACAGTTCTTTATTGTTTCAATAAAAGGTTTAGAAGTCATTGTAGACTACTTAAATAATGTAAGAAATATGTAGGCCTCTAATCATTTGTACTATCGCACTAATTTTAGCACTTGAAAAAATCATTTGACATATGCACTCTGTCTTCGCTGTAAAATTCCAGGTGAAGTAGGTTAGAGTAGAACCAATCTAAGAACCTACTATTTGCAGATTGTATTTGTCACAGACTGATCGCATCTGGAATACAATCGAAAACCAGATAACATTGGAAAGCTTTCATATCCTAGTATAAAGTTTCTCAGTAATGAGCACCCATGAACACGCGAAGAATCGAACCTTGGACGTTGAACGCTCCAGAAATATATACTACATATGAAACCGATCTTAATAACTCTCTCGACCAAATTACTATATCCAGTTCACTAGTAACTTATTTCAAGATATTCCTTAAGTTCGAGTGGGCAACCGTAACTGGTGGAGTTCAGACATGTTAAAAGTAAAATAGTTGTCACCACTGTTGTTTGGATGATCTTCGCGGTATGTCACAAATTAATTACGTTTGGGATTATACCATCGGTTACAGACTCAGTGCTTCTAATAGTTAAGTGTCTGCTGCAAAGCTTAAAGGTATCGAGCCTTATCCCCTTCATGATTGTGGATAACTCACTGCTAAGGAATTCCATACTAGGACTCAAAAGCTGCCCAGTTTCCACTGCTTTTTAGTAGTACCCCAACTATAATCATCCAGTGACAAATACAACTTAATAATCAAATCACTGTCTATAAAACCCCTTCAGCTAAACTTATTATTTTTGTTACTATTAATATTACTATCATTTTATCACCACTATTGTTACACCGTTTAAAACAAATTTGTGTAGATGTTGAAAAATGGACCCATCAAAACTTTGGTCATTCACAACTTGGTTGTTTACTTGTTCGACCACGATCTCTTAGTGCAACATGTTTGAATATAATATCATCAGCAATCAATAATGCAGGTTTTGACGCTCCTCATAACGACAATGGAGATGATGAAGAATTGAAGATACAGAATGGATGTTGGAAATTCGATAATGCTAATGATGATGAACATGGATTAGGATGTAATTCAATGGAAATCCTCAAGTATGTTTTATCTATTTCTACTTCATTTTTGACTCGACCACGTAGTGTTTATTGAAATGCACACCTCATTATCTTAGAGGGTATTAAGTAGTTTGTTGCTCAAGACCGATACTTAATTTTTGATGACCAATATTACTGAGCATATTTACCTTACTGATGTGGTTAATTTAGTAAATGGACATTTTGATGGTTTCAGTTTGAAATATGAAATTGCCGATAGTTTTTGGTTTTACGCCGACCAGTAACTATTTAGTGATTAATATCGTATTCTATTTGGATCCGGTAAATCCGTATTTTCACGTGAATCAGAATGGCGTGCACTGTTTTTAGATGCTAGGTGGTTACAGTAGGTGAAAAACTCAACTTTTGTGTCAGCGATTATACTCGCCAGTACTGAGGTTCAAGCAAACCTGATGTTGATTACCTTTCAGTAAATATCTAAATCCTATAAGAGGTCAAGTAGTAACTTGTATATCTCATCAGCAAATCCTACTTTTGTAACATTGGATGACGTCGTTTAAAACTGTATAAGGATCATAAGTCTTCTCAAGATTGTAATTACTATTTTTTGCTTGGCTAGTTCCAACTTATATAAAATCTAGTTTCAGAACTTCTTACTGATTGCCTCTAGGCATCTGACTACAGACCTTAACTTTTTTGCTAATAACTCATTTAGTATATTATTTGGTTTTGACGTGGGTCCTCATATGACTAACAAGATCCCAAATAATTCCTTCAAAACTTATCGGTAAGTGAGTAGCACTAAATAACAGGTGTATTTTATCGCGATTATTATTCGTAATTTTGTATCATTTTGTATCATTTGCAGTTCTATTGTTAAATGGTTACATGTTTAAGCTTCAAGATAGTTATATCCAAACACGAACTTTGCAACGTAAACCAAAGGACAACACAACAAACGGGGCTAAACCAAATATCATCTACACAATTAATTGCACCAACTACGAAAAGCTCTACATAAGATAAAGCTACCTCCGCTTCTGCGTCTGCATGAATATTAGCGTCTATTTAAACGCTACGACATAGCATATAAATGTATGGAGATAACTATGGACATGATTTCTATTTGAGAAACGCCGAAATATTGAAGGAAAGAAATGCAAAGAAAGCTAGAAGGCTTCGAAACATGACACTCTGGTAATGTATAAACAAATAATGAAGAGGATAAACAACTCCGATTATTCCGAGTATTTTCCCGTTCATTTAGGATGTGCATAGAATAGTGTAATTTTCACTGGAGACGTTATTATAATCATATAACAATCTCACTACATATGTCTTCTTTGAACACACTCCTGCAGTTTTTTTTCTGGTTAATGTTTTTTTAGCGAGTTGGTTTTCTACAGGATGGGGTCGCTAACTCCATGCTCAACCCTCCTCCTCTACCAGAGGCTTGGGACCGGCAATAGCCTCCGGAGGAGCTACAGGTGGAGTTACACTCCTGCAGCACATCATCGATTTGCCGGATGAAATAAGTAAATAGCATAAAAATTAGAGCTTCAACTGAAATCTTCAGTGGAAATTATATTCTCTTTATGTAGCATCTACTTACTAAATGGACAGGAAAACTCTAGTGCGCTACAAATTCATGAACACATATCCTATCCAATTTTTTACTGTTCATAAGGAGATAAAACTTATGTTCCTTACATATTCAATAATTATGTAATATTTGAATGGGATTAATGTCGTCCGTTTTTTTTTTCTATTAATGTACAGGGCTGAAAATTCAGTACAAGAGATAAATGAACATTCTAGTCCACGTTTAAAACGTTTAAAAAAACGTACTGAACATGTACGTAACCTATTACCAGTTAATTTGCATCGATTTATTTTACCTGGTTGTATTAGTTCATTAAGTCGTTCATCATCTATTGGTACATCTAGTCATTATACAACTATATCTGATATGTTATTTTTATCATTATCACGTAAAACATCATATCGTCGACATCGTTATCAACACCATCATCATCATCATCATAATCATTCTGATCAACAACAATATTATCATCATGAACATGATTTTTATGTTAGTGATGTTAATGATGATGACCAATCTATACATCGAAATGATCAAATCAAACAACCAAGAATGCCTAATTCAGTTCAAGATTATAAATATCAACAAAAGAATCAGAAATATTTATTGAAATATTCAATAGACAATCGTAAATGGGCCAGTGATCCAGAATTGCAATTAACATCTACTTGTCAAGTAATTGATCATATATACCACTAATTAATATATATATATATATATATAATTTAAATAGTTAACACTTATTATTATCATTGTTTCTTTAATATATATATATATATATATATAGGCCTTAATCGTTTTTTTCTTGGTAAGTACATTTGTTTATCGTTGCTTAAACCGGTTCTCTTTTCATGTAATTGTATATTGTAAAATGTTTATTATTGCAACACAACCTTTACATCTGTTTCTCCTCCTTCTTCTTCTTCTTCTTGATCATCATCATCATCTAACCTCTTGAATCCTGCCTTATCTATCTAACTATGTATTTGTATGGCATAAGTTATATTGTTTCCTTTTTATTTCTGGTAAAATCCCGGTACAATTCGCCTTATTTTTCAGTCAACTTATCTTTTAAAATATTCTACTATTTGTTCAGGTAGTTCCATGTTTAATTTGTGCATTTCAAAAATAAAAAAAATAATAATTTGCAGTTATTTCAAGGACATGAAAACGATTTCAACTCTGTTTCCATGTGGGTCGTAAAACCTTTCTTTATACCTTTTTTTATTTCTAATCTTCAAATTAATCAATACTTTTTTTCTTTTAGCCCAAGTTACGTAATAACGATAATTAATTTTTGTTTCCTTTTCTCTATGCTCATCATGATTCTTTTTGTCAACTTTAAAGTATTTGATCAATGTATGCATGAATATCTTTCATAGTTTTGCATTATATGTGTATGTGTTTTGTTTTTTTCAACTCATTTTGATATTAATTTATTTATAAATCTCCATTTGAAATGAATCATTTTTGTAAGTTTTATTATTTACAAATAATTTCGATAATTTAATTTGTACTCTTGTCTGTTCCAAGTAGAACAGATGATGATAATAAGTGAATGGATTTATACCTACTTATTGCCTGATCATTTGTTTTTTTTAAATTCTTTATATTACTTCAACTACTTATAATTTTTATTAGTAGCATAAATTTTAAAGCTTCAAATAAAAGTGGGGGTTTTTCCCCCCATTTTTAATTTAACTGCTTTTTATAATGAATTATCATGGTAGTATGTTAGTACACACTAAAGTGTGTAATTAATTCTGAGTCGTTATACAGAGGAAATAATTGTAATGAAACTGTTAAGTTTACTATCAACAAGTGTTTTTTTTGCCTTCCTTTCTTTTCACAATGTATTAGTTATCTTTCTACCTTAATTAAATATTTGCCTATAAAAAATACTTAGTGTTTTCTTTCCATATATATTTGTAATTTAATAAACTTCATATACTTTCATCATGAGTTATTTAGGCGTTCAGTAATCATACTTCGAACTGTCTGTTGACTGTGCATATGTCTATGAGTACTTACGGATAATTCTTGTCAAGTCTAGAGACGTAAATTCGGAGCAACACAAATCTATTTCCTTTTGTTTCAGACATTTTAGTAGCCTTTATTTACGAACTATAACAAGATATATTTTGTATTGTTTACGTTTCATAGGGTCCATGGTACCAACTATTTGTTGGATCTAATAGGTAGTCATCACCGTGACAAACCCAAATTATTTTGACGAGCTACTATTGGCAACAGTGAAACGATATTGAACGTAAACATAAAATGTACGAATTGATAAAGAACTGGTAGATTTCAATTTTATGGTTTAAATAAAAATAAAGAATATTTAACGATTCATTTCTAACATCTTGAAAACCCAATATAAAAAGACTACAATTTAGACCAACATTCAATCACTATAAAGACAATAACTTTTTTATAAGCCTAGGTCATCACATATCTAAGTTGACATCCTTAGTACACTATGCAGTCAACTCCATCAATTACTTCACTACTTTTCTTCCAAAACTCTATTTCTAACCGTAATATTTTCGACTCATTCATTGACTTACTGTTGATGAATATTACGATGATATACATATGTATATAGTTAGTCAGGGTCGGTGGATAAAACGTTTCAACAGTTTGA